>NC_053024.1:123169180-123284747 GCF_003073215.2 Triticum urartu
TCCATGGCAGAGGCTCGTCCTTCATCCACGAGCGCTCGCAGAAAACAGGGGAGGCGGAGGCGAGATGCAGAGGAGTGGCGGCGGCGAACTTGACGCTCCGGGAAGATGGAGGCGACCGGAATGGATGGGGGCGGCGCAGGTCGACTGGAATCGGTCCAGGGAGGTGCGTGGTGGCGCAGGGCTTGAGGAGGTCGTCGGCCATGGAGACAGGTGAAGCTCCTGTGAAGAGAGAGAGAGAGAGAGAGAGAGAGAGAGAGAGAGATCATGAGAGAACGAGAGCAAAAAGGAGACATGGAAGGAGAGGAGGAGGGCGATGGCAGCTTGGCAGGGGTGGATCGGGAGGACATAGTGGCTGGCTGCCTGCGGGTTGAATTTGGCGGCGACGAGGGGGGTTGGTCTGGTTGGAAAAATCGAGGAGGATCCCGAGGTGGGAGATAGTGCGGCGGCAGCAGGGACAAATCCCCTAGATTTTAGGGTTGGCTACTATTTATAAGCAAAGGGATTTAGGGTAGAGGCTATCTCGTCCCTCCGATCGCAATCGGACGAACGCGAATAAAATAGCTAGGGAGTCCAAATAAGAAAACGGTGACGTTTTGTAGATGTTTGGGGATGATCCGGATCCAACGGTGACGAATGTCTGGGTCGGGTCCGGGACAACTTTGGACGCGCGTGCGAGGAGGGCCGCGGGCACTGTGCAAAGAGGGGTTAGGTGAACAAGGTCAAGTATGTGGACTGAGAAGAGAGAGGGGGAATGCAAGAGACAAGTAAGATCCTGGAAAAGTCTTCTTCGGTCTTCAAAAGCAGAGACAGACGATGGGAAACACCACCAATAATTGTAGAGGCACTCCGGAAGAATCAAAAGCGAAGAGATTGAGCCAATGATAAGAAGAATTTAACCAATCTTGGAGAAAGGCATTAGATTGATGATAATTCATTCTTACGTCAAACTTTAGAAGATTTGAGAATAACTCCGGGAAAATAGAGGAGTCAGGTAAGATCCTGGAAAAAGACCTGTGGGTTAGGGCCCACTCAAAAGAAACACCGTTGAATGATTGCTTGAAAAGAGAGATTGCACCGGTTGAATAAAATGGTTTGAATGAGATAATCCCCTCGAAATAGGTTGAACGGACCTTGAATGAAACGACGAGCCTTTTGAGATATCTTTAGCACTCAGAATAATTGAATAGCGAGAAATGGATGATTAAGAGGTGCACCGGTATGAGATGGCATTGAAATGAGGAAAATATATGATCAACAAAACTTGAATTAAATCCACCGGAGAAGATAAAAGAAATGAAGAATGATGAGCTTGTAGAACATCTTCGAGAGAACCACCGGGTAAGAACGTTGATTGAAAAGAATGGAGAGACTTCACATCCATAAAATGGATAACGAATTAAGAAATCCGAGTACTTGAAGGGAAAAGGGTGGGAGGGTGGGAAAACAAAGGCAACATGGGAAGGATGAAACAAACACCGTTGAGAGAGCTTAGAATAGATCTTTTGGGTGTTGAAAAGATCGGATCCCCTTGAAGAGAGACACACCGGTTGAAAAGGATTGACATAACAATCTCGATTATCATGAAGGATTGGTATTCACATCGGAGTATGAGAAAACCGTTTAGGGAAGGTATGGAATCAACATTTGACTTCGAAGCAACTCGAAGACCACAACTCAAAACAAAACAAGGATTGGCTTGCAAAATAAGCCGGAACAAACATATGATAGAGATTTCGTCCGAAGTTTTTGTGGTGGGCCTACACGGGCTCGATCATACAGCACCATCATGTACAAGGCAGTGCACATGACATACGAAGCGTCCCCGAGTCAGCATAGCCAAGGACTCTTTAAGACACAACGAGACCACTGTAAAACCAACCGTGGATAGGCGGACCACTAGACGTCGAACCCCAATTTCATATCATACATCTGTCGGAAAGATATCCTAAGAGCTACTTGAATTCCCACTTATAAACTCCCGAAACTTTATGGTTATGCAATTGATGTCTACTACACAACCTTCTTGTAGACGTTGTTGGGCCTCCAAGTGCAGAGGTTTGTAGGACAATAGCAAATTTCCCTCAAGTGGATGACCTAAGGTTTATCAATCCGTAGGAGGCGTAGGATGAAGATGGTCTGTCTCAAGCAACCCTGCAACCAAATAACAAAGAGTCTCTTGTGTCCCCAACACACCCAATACAATGGTAAATTGTATAGGTGCACTAGTTCGGCGAAGAGATGGTGATACAAGTGCAATACGGATAGTAGATAATAGTTTTTGTAATCTAAAAATATAAAAACAGCAAGGTAACAAATGATAAAAGTGAGCGTAAACGGTATTGCAATGATGGTAAACAAGGCCTAGGGTTCATACTTTCGCTAGTGCAAGTTCCCTCAACAATACTAACATAATTGGATCACATAAATATCCCTCAACATGCAACAAAGAGTCACTCCAAAGTCACTAATAGCCGATAACGAATGAAGAGATTATGGTAGGGTACGAAACCACCTCAAAGTTATTCTTTCCAATCAATCCGTTGGGCTATTCCTATAAGTGTCACAAACAGCCCTAGAGTTCGTACTAGAATAACACCTTAAGACACAAATCAACCAAAACCCTAATGTCACCTAGATACTCCATTGTCACCTCAAGTATCCGTGGGCATGATTATACGATATGCATCACACAATCTCAATTCATCTATTCAACCAACACATAGGACCTCAAAGAGTGCCCCAAAGTTTCTACCGGAGAATCACGACGAAAACGTGTGCCAACCCCTATGCATAGGTTCATGAACCCGCAAGTTGGTCACCAAAACATACATCAAGTGGCACGTGGTATCCCATTGTCACCACAGATATCCATGGCAAGACATACATCAAGTGTTCTCAAGTCTTTAAAGACTCAATCCGATAAGATTACTTCAAAGGGGAAACTCAATTCATTACAAGAGAGAAGAGGGGGAGGAGAAACATAAGATCCAACTATAATAGCAAAGCTCGCGATACATCAAGATCGTATCATCTCAAGAACACGAGAGAGAGATCAAACACATAGCTACTGGTACATACCCTCAGCCCCGAGGGAGAACTACGCCCTCCTCGTCATGGAGAGCACCGGGATGATGAAGATGGCCACCGGAGAAGGATTGCCCCCTCCGGCAGGGTGCCGGAACGGGTCTAGATTGGTTTTCGGTGGCTACGGAGGCTTCTAGCGGCGGAACTCCCGATCTATTGTGCGTTCTGGAAGTTTTAGGGTACGTGGAGTTATATAGGCAGAAGAAGCACGTTAGGGGAGCCACGGGGGCCCCACGAGGCAGGGGGCGCGCCCCCACCCTCATGGGCAGCTCCCGTATCTTCGGACGTGGGGTCCAAGTCCATCAGGTGTGTTTCCTTCCAAAATTAACTTCTCCAGTTGATTTCGTTCCGTTTCGACTCCGTCTGAAATTCCTTTTCTTCAAAACACTGAAATAGGCATAAAACAGCAAATCTGGGTTGGGCATCCGTTTAATAGGTTAGTCCCGAAAGTAATATAAAAGTGGAAAATAAAGCCCAATATCGCCCAAAACAGTAGATAATATAGCATGGAGCAATCAAAAATTATAGATACGTTGGAGACGTATCAAGCATCCCCAAGCTTAATTCCTGCTCGTCCTCGAGTAGGTAAATGATAAAAAGATAATTTTTGATGTGGAATGCTAGTTGGCATAATTTCAATGTAATTCTTCTTAATTGTGGCATGAATATTCAGATCCATAAGATTCAAGACAAAAATTCATATTGACATAAAAATGATAATACTTCAAGCGTACTAACTAAGCAATCATGTCTTCTCAAAATAACATGGCCAAAGAGAGCTGTCCCTTCAAAATCATATAGTCTGGCTATGCTCCATCTTCACCACACAAAATATTTAAATCATGCACAACCCCGATGCCAAGCCAAGCAATTGTTTCATACTTTTGATGTTCTCAAACTTTTTCAATCTTCACGCAATAGATGAGCGTGAGCCATGGACATAGCACTATAGGTGGAATAGAATGGTGGTTGTGGAGAAGACAAAAAGGGAGAAGATAGTCTCACATCGACTAGGCGTATCAATGGGCTATGGAGATGCCCATCAATAGATATCAATGTGAGTGAGTAGGGATTGCCATGCAACGGATGCACTAGAGCTATAAGTATATGAAAGCTCAACAAAAGAAACTAGTGGGTGTGCATCCAACTCGCTTGCTCACGAAGACCTAGGGCATTTTGAGGAATCCCATCATTTGAATATACAAGCCAAGTTCTATAATGAAAGATTCCCACTAGTATATGAAAATGACAACATATGAAACTCTCTATATGAAGAACATGGTGCTACTTTGAAGCACAATATATGAGACTCGCTATATCATGGTGCTACTTTGAAGCACAAGTGTGGAAAAAGGATAGTAGCATTGTCCCCTTTTTTTATTTGGCCTTTCTCTTTTTTTATTTGGCCCCCTTTTTTTATGGCCTTTCCTCTTTATATTTTTGGACAATGCTCTATTAATGATGATCATCACACTTCTATTTATTTACAACTCAATGATTACAACTCGATACTAGAACAAAGTATGACTCTATATGAATGCCTCCGGCGGTGTACCGGGATGTGCAATGATGCATGAGTGACATGTATGAAAGAATTATGAACGGTGGCTTTGCCACAAATACGATGTCAACTACATGATCATGCATAGCAATATGACAATGATGGAGTGTGTCATAATAAACTGGATGGTGGAAAGTTGCATGGCAATATATCTCGGAATGGCTATGGAAATGCCATAATAGGTAGGCATGGTGGCTATTTTGAGGAAGGTATATGGTAGGTGTATGATACCGGCGAAAGGTGCGCGGTATTAGAGAGGCTAGCAAAGGTGGAAGGGTGAGAGTGCGTATAATCCATGGACTCAACATTAGTCATAAAGAACTCATATACTTATTGCAAAAATCTACAAGTTATCAAAGCAAAGTACTACGTGCATGCTCCTAGGGGGATAGATTGGTAGGAAAAGACCATCGCTCATCCCCGACCACCACTCATAAGGAAGACAATCAATAAATAAATCATGCTCCAACTTCATCACATAACGGTTCACCATATGTGCATGCTACGGGAATCACAAACTTCAACACAAGTATTTCTCAAATTCACAACTACTCAACTAGCATGACTCTAATATCACCATCTCCATATCTCAAAACAATTATCAAGTATCAAACTTCTCATAGTATTCAACACACTCATAAGAGAATTTTATTATTCTTGAATACCTAGCATATTAGGATTTTAAGCAAATTACCATGCTATTTAAGACTCTCAAAATAATCTAAGTGAAGCATGAGAGTTCATCTATTTCTTCAAAATAAAACTACCACCATGCTCTGAAAGATATAAGTGAAGCACTAGAGCAAATGACAAACTACTCCGAAAGATATAAGTGAAGATCAATGAGTAGTCGAATAATTATGCAACTATGTGAAGACTATCTAACATTTAATAATTTCAGATCTTGGTATTCTATTCAAACAGCAAGCAAAGCAAAATAAAATGACATCTAAAAATAGCAAACATCATGTGAAGAAGCAAAAACTTAGGATCAACCGATACTAACCGATAGTTGTTGAAGAAGAAAGGTGGGATGCCAACCGGGGCATCCCCAAGCCTAGACGCTTGAGACTTCTTGAAATATTATCTTGGGGTTCCTTGGGCATCCCCAAGCTTGAGATTTCGTGACTCCTTAATTCCTCTCATATCACGGCCTCCCTAAATCTCAAAAGCTTCATCCACACAAAACTCAACAAGGACTCGTGAGATAAGTTAGTATAAATCATTGCCAAAACCTTATAATACTCTACTGTAGAAAATCACTAAAATTATTATTCAAAATTGCATACTAAATGCCTCTGCATATTTAATAGTCCTATCCTCAAATAGAATCATTAAAGAAGCAAACATATGCAAACAATGCAAACATAATAGCAATCTGCATAAACAGGATAGTCTATAAAGAATGCAGCAACATCCATACTTACCTAGCTCCAAAAATTATGAAAGAAAATTCCCACTGTAGTATATTTATCAGATCTTAATATGCAAAAGGTTTCAACATTTTATCACATTCTGACTTTTCTAGGGAATTATTGCAACAGCGGTAAACTTTCTGTTTTCAAACAGCAACATGTATACTTGTAACATAGGCATAGTAAAGGCTATCAATGCCACTTTTATTGAAATAAAAGATGCAAAACATTGTTCTAAATAACAGCAAGCAAATACTAACAAAATAAATTGACGCTCCAAGCAAAACACATATCATGTGGTGAATAAAAATATAGCTCCAAGTAAAGTTACCGATGAACGAAGACGAAGGAGGGAATACCTTCCGGGGCATCCCCAAGCTTAGGCTCTTGGTTGTCCTTGAATATTACCTTGGGGTGCCTTGGGAATCCCAAAGCTTAGGCTCTTTCCACTCCTTATTCCATAGTCCATCGAATCCTTACCCAAAACTTGAAAACTTCACAACACAAAACTTAAAGTAGAAAACTCGTGAGCTCCGTTAGCGAAAGAAAACAAAACACCACTTAAAGGTACTGTAATGAACTCATTCTTTATTTATACTGGTGTTAAACCTACTGTATTCCAACTACTCTATGGTTTATAAACTATTTTACTAGCCATAGATTCATCAAAATAAGCAAACAACACACGAAAAACAGAATCTGTCAAAAACAGAACAGTCTGTAGTAATCTGGATCAAACGTATACTTCTGGAACTCATAAAATTCTCAAATAAATTTCTGGACCTGAGGAATTTATCTATTAATCATATTCAAAAAGAATTAACTAAATATCACTCTCCAAATAAAAATGGAAGCAATTCTAGTGAGCGCTATAGTTTCTGTTTTTTACAGCATGATCAACAAGACTTTCCCAAAGTCTTTCCAAAGGTTCTACTTGGCACAAACACTAATTAAACACATAAAACCACATCTAAACAGAGGCTAGATGGATTATTTATTACTAAACAGGAACAAAAATAAATTTGGGTTGCCTCCCAACAAGCGCTATCGTTTAACGCCCCTAGCTAGGCATGATGATTTCAATGATGCTCACATAAAGGATAAGAATTGAAACATAAAGAGAGCATCATGAAGAATATTACTAGCACATTTAAGTCTAACTCACTTCCTATGCATAGGGATTTTGTGAGCAAACAACTTGTGAGAACAAGAATCAACTAGCATAGGAGGGCAAAACAAGCATAACTTCAAAACTTTAGGCACATAGAGAGGAAACTTGATATTATTGCAATTCCTACAAGCATATATTCCTCCCTCATAATAATTTTCAGTAGAATCATGAATGAATTCAACAATATAACCAGCACCTAAAGCATTATTATCATGATCTACAAGCATAGAAAATTTACTACTCTCCACACAAGCAAAATTCTTCTCATGAATTATAGTGGGAGCAAACTCAACAAAATAATTATCATGTGAGGCATAATCCAATTGAAAACTAAAATCATGATGAAAAGTTTCACGGATATCATTATTCTTTATAGCATACAAGTCATCACAATATTCATCATAGATAGCAACTTTGTTCTCATAATCAATTGGAACCTCTTCCGGAATAGTGGATTCATCACAAAATAAAGTCATGACCTCTCCAAATCCACTTTCATCAATATAATTATCATAAATAGGAGGCATGCTTTCATCATAATAAATTTGCTCATCAAAACTTGGGGGACAAAAAATATCATCTTCATCAAACATAGCTTCCCCAAGCTTGTGGCTTTGCATATCATTAGCATCATGGATATTCAAGGAATTCATACTAACAGCATTGCAATCATGCTCATCATTCAAATATTTAGTGCCAAACATTCTAATACATTCTTCTTCTAGCACTTGAGCACAATTATCGGAATCCTTATTCTCACGAAAGACATTAAAAAGATGAAGCATATGAGGTAACCTTAATTCCATTTTTTTGTAATTTTCTTTTATAAACTAAACTAGTGATAAAACAAGAAACTAAAAGACTCGATTGCAAGATCTAAAGATATACCTTCAAGCACTCACCTCCCCGGCAACAACGCCAGAATAGAGCTTGATGTCTACTACACAACCTTCTTCTTGTAGATGTTGTTGGGCCTCCAAGTGCAGAGGTTTGTAGGACAGTAGCAAATTTCCCTCAAGTGGAGGACCTAAGGTTTATCAATCCGTAGGACGCGTAGGATGAAGATGGTCTCTCTCAAGCAACCCTGCAACCAAATAACAAAGAGTCTCTTGTGTCCCCAACACATCCAATACAATGGTAAATTGTATAGGTGCACTAGTTCGGCGAAGAGATGGTGATACAAGTGCAATATGGATAGTAGATAATAGTTTTTGTAATCTGAAAATATAAAAACAACAAGGTAACAAATGATAAAAGTGAGCGTAAACGGTATTGCAATGATGGTAAACAAGGCCTAGGGTTCATACTTTCGCTAGTGCAAGTTCCCTCAACAATACTAACATAATTGGATCACATAACTATCCCTCAACATGCAACAAAGAGTCACTCCAAAGTCACTAATAGCAGAGAACGAACGAAGAGATTATGGTAGGGTACGAAACCACCTCAAAGTTATTCTTTCCAATCAATCCGTTGGGCTATTCCTATAAGTGTCACAAACAACCCTAGAGTTCATACTAGATTAACACCTTAAGACACAAATCAACCAAAACCCTAATGTCACCTAGATACTCCATTGTCACCTCAAGTATCCGTGGGCATGATTATACGATATGCATCACACAATCTCAATTCATCTATTCAACCAACACATAGGACCTCAATGAGTGCCCCAAAGTTTCTACCGGAGAATCACGACGAAAACGTGTGCCAACCCCTATGCATAGGTTCATGAACCCGCAAGTTGGTCACCAAAACATACATCAAGTGGCACGTGGTATCCCATTGTCACCACAGATATCCACGACAAGACATACATCAAGTGTTCTCAAGTCTTTAAAGACTCAATCCGATAAGATTACTTCAAAGGGGAAACTCAATTCATTACAAGAGAGAAGAGGGGGAGGAGAAACATAAGATCCAACTATAATAGCAAAGCTCGCGATACATCAAGATCGTATCATATCAAGAACACGAGAGAGAGATCAAACACATAGCTACTGGTACATACCCTCAGCCCCGAGGGAGAACTACTCCCTCCTCGTCATGGAGAGCACCGGGATGATGAAGATGGCCACCGGAGAAGGATTGCCCCCTCTGGCAGGGTGCCGGAACGGGTCTAGATTGGTTTTCGGTGGCTACGGAGGCTTCTGGCGGCAGAACTCCCGATCTAATGTGCGTTCTGGAAGTTTTAGGGTATGTGGAGTTATATAGGCATAAGAAGCACGTCAGGGGAGCCACGGGGGCCCCACGAGGCAGGGGGCGCGCCCTAGGGGGGCGCGCCCCCCGCCCTCGTGGGCAGCTCCCGTATCTTCGGACGTAGGGTCCAAGTCCATCAGGTGTGTTTCCTTCCAAAATTAACTTCTCCAGTTGATTTCGTTCCGTTTCGACTCCGTCTGATATTACTTTTCTTCAAAACACTGAAATAGGCATAAAACAGCTAATCTGGGCTGGGCGTCCGGTTAATAGGTTAGTCCCAAAAGTAATATAAAAGTGGAAAATAAAGCCCAATATCGCCCAAAACAGTAGATAATATAGCATGGAGCAATCAAAAATTATACATACGTTGGAGACGTATCAGCAATCAGGTGTTGGGGATACAGGGGAAGCATAATATCTCACCCAAAACTAGCAAATCCTACATCCAGCTGTATCCATCCTTCAACACGTAACCAAGAAACCTTCCGAAATTGTTTACCTCAACCTTCGAAAAGCATCCGTTATACGAGTTATGGCAACACTCCAGAATTCCCGCCTTAGTACTGGGTGGCTTCGAGGTTATCTCACAAACAACTGCATAAAAGAGATTTTCGATGTCGGCGAAACTCAGGTATTCCAGAACTGCAACAATAAAATTGTGACGACAACACCTCGGAGCTCAACTCCCCGGGACACTGCCACAACCCCTAAATGTCAGGAGGCACCAAGAACAATGTTCTCGTCACAAAACCATTGGAACGATTCCAAGATACCTGCGTGATCCTAAATTTTTTTTTAGTAAAATTTGAGAAGAGAAGAGTCAAAACTCTATGTCAGGATGCCTCACCAAAGCGACGAAGGGATTGAGGAGTAAAAAGAATCCTACTCTTCGATATATATAATCCTAAAAGACTCAAAACATTTTTCTAGACTCAAGAACGCCAGCGATTCGATCAAGCGGGGGGCTCCTAAGTCGGGGAAGGCTCTGATTACCAACTTGTAACGCCCTCGATGCGGCTATATCTCCCACGTGTCGAAGCACGACTTAGAGGCATAATCGCATTGAAAGCAATGTTGCAAGTGAGGTAGTCTTCACACAACCCATGTAATACATAAGGGAAAGAGATACATAGTTGGCTTACAATCGCCACTTCACACAATACATGAATAAAGCATTACATCATCCAGATACAATCAAGGTCCGACTACGGAACCAAAATAAAAGAAGACTACCCCAAAAGCTACACAGATCCCCGATCATCCCAACTGGGCTCCACTACTGATCAACTGGAAACGGAACACCATAACGAACATGATCTTCAACTAGCTCCTCCTTGAGCTCGGTTGCATCACCTGCACGATTTCATCGGCACCTGCAAGCTGGTTTTGGAAGTATCTGTGAGTCACGGGGACTTAGCAATCTCACACCCTCGTGATCAAGACTATTTAAGCTTATAGGAAGGGTAAAGTATGAGGTGGATCTGTAGCAAGCGACTAGCATATAAGGTGGCTAACATACGCAAATGAGAGCGGGAAGAGAAGGCAATGCACGGTCGAGAAACTATGATCAAGAAGTGATCCTAGAACAACCTACGATCAAGCATAACTCCAACACTGTGTTCTCTTCCCGGACACCACCGAAAAGAGACCATCACGGCTACACACGCGGTTGATGCATTTTAATTAAGATAAGTTTCAGGTTTTCTACAACCGGACATTAACAAATTCCCATCTGCCCATAACTGCGGGCACGGCTTTCAAAAGTTCAATCCCTGCAGGGGAGTCCCAACTTAGCCCATCACAAGCTCTCACGGTCAACGAAGGGTATTCCTTCTCCCAAGACAATCCGGTTAGACTCGACATCCCGTTTACAAGACATCCTCGACAATGGTAAAACAAGTCCAGCAAAGCCGCCCGAATGTGCCGACAAATCCCGATAGGAGCTGCACATATCTCGTTCTCAGGGCACACTCAGATGAGACTAGCTATGAGTAAAACCAATCCTCAAGTTTCCCCGAGGTGGCCCCGCAGGCAGCTCAGTTCGGACCAACACTTAGAGAAGCACTGGCCCGGGGGGTTAAAATAACGATGACCCTTGATTCTGCAGAACCCAAGGGAAGGTGGTAGGTTGTTAGTGCAAATGATAAAACCAAGGTTGGGCCTTGCTGGAGGAGTTTTATTCAAGGCGAACTGTCAAGGGGTTCCCGTTATAACCCAACCGTGAAAGGAACGCAAAATCCGGGAACATAACACCGATATGACGGAAACTAGGGCGGCAAGAGTGGAACAAAACACCAGGCATAAGGCCGAGCCTTCCACCCTTTACCAAGTATATAGATGCATTAATTAAATAAGAGATATTGTGATATCCCAACAAAATATCCATGTTCCAACAAGGAACAAGCTCCAATCTTCACCTGCAACTAACAACGCTAAAAGAGGGGCTGAGCAAAGCGATAACATAGCCAAACAACGGTTTGCTAGGATAAGGTGGGTTAGAGGCTTGGCTTAACAATATGGGAGGCATGATAAGCAAGTGGTAGGTATCGTGGCATAGGCATAGCAAAAGAACGAGCAACTAGCAAGCAAAGATAGAAGTGATTTCGAGGGTATGGTCATCTTGCCTGAGATCCCGCAAGGAACAAGAACGAGTCCATGAAGAAGACAAACGGGCATAGCCAACGGATCCTCACAACACGACGTTACTGGATTACCGAGAAGAAGTACACCGGAAAGAAAGCAAACAACATAGTAAACAATCAACACATAAGCATGGCATGATGCGCAACCAAGTATGATGCATGTCCGGTTTAATGAGGCATGTCATGGCAAAATGCACAAACAATCCTACAAATTAAATGGAGCTCAATATGCAACTCCGTTGCATATTGACGAAACACCATGTGACTTATTTAGTTCGAACTTGTTTAAATACTCAACAATATTGAATGTTGTTAGCATGGCAAGAGGTGAAGCATAATGAAACTATCTATCTAGGCAAGTTTAAATGAGGCCGGAACAACAAAACAACAAGTCCAGAAACTCCTCATGTGCATATTTTAGGTTTGGTACTGATCTGCCCTATACACAATTTTAATGTTGTTAAACATGCAAAGCAAGGCTACCATGATAAACTATGCATTTTTCTACCCCATTTACATATAAAGTTCATTTAAAACCAAGCTACGGTTATTAAGTTATGAATTAAAGCATTTTAGCAAGTTATTTAAGCAAGTTTAAACAAACAACATTTTAAACATTTTGAACATGGATGAAAGTGGCATATTATGAAACTAGACAAAATTCTAAGCAACTTCCATATTAAGTTTGTTTTAATCCGATGCACAGTTTGTGAGTTATTATATGCATGTTGTGTGGGGACTTTTCTGTAAAACAGCAGTTTTCTGGATAATAGCTAAATTGCAGCAGCAGGAAAAAAACAGAAAGGGCTGAAACTGGTTGGCCCAATCAGCGGAAAAAATATCAGAGGGCGTTGCGGGGGCTGCTAACCCTGGGCCGAGGCCCACACGGTGGCTGGGCTCGTCCCGCTCCTCGATCCCGCCTGGATCGAGCGAGTCAGGGGCGGCGCTGCGAGCGTACAGGCGCAGGGGAGGAGCAGGGGCGGCCTGGCCGGAGAGGGATCGGCGGCGTGATGCGAGGGGACGCGAGCTCCATGGCAGTCCATGGCAGAGGCTCGTCCCTCATCCACGAGCGCTCGCAGAAACAGGAGGCGGAGGCGAGATGCAGAGGAGTGGCGGCGGCGAACTTGACGCTCCGGGAGATGGAGCGACCGGAATGGATGGGCGGCGCAGTCGACCGGAATCGGTCCAGGAGTGCGTGGTGGCGCAGGGCTTTGAGGAGGTCGTCGCCATGGAGACAGGTGAAGCTCCTGTGAAGGAAGAGAGAGAGAGAGAGAAGAGAGAGAGAGAGAGAGAGAGAGATCATGAGAGAACGAGAGCAAAAAGGAGACATGGAAGGAGAGGAGGAGGGCGATGGCAGCTTGGCAGGGGTGGATCGGGAGGACATAGTGGTTGGCTGCCTGCGGGTTGAATTTGGCGGCGACGAGGGGGGTTGGTCTGGTTGGAAAAATCGAGGAGGGATTTTGGATTCGGGGAGGATCCCGAGGTGGGAGATAGTGCGGCGGCGGCGGCAGGGACAAATCCCCTAGATTTTAGGGTTGGCTACTATTTATAAGCAAAGGGATTTAGGGTAGAGGCTATCTCGTCCCTCCGATCGCAATCGGACGAACGCGAATAAAATAGCTAGGGAGTCCAAATAAGAAAACGGTGACGTTTTGTAGATGTTTGGGGATGATCCGGATCCAACGGTGACGAATGTCCGGGTCGGGTCCGGGACAGCTTTGGATGCGCACGCGAGGAGGGCCGCGGGCACTGTGCAAATAGGGGTTAGGCGAACGAGGTCAAGTGTGTCCACTGAGAAGAGAGAGGGGAATGCAACCCGGCAACCGTTTCTGGAGACCGGAAACGTCCGACGTTAGACCGGCTATAATGCCGCTATAGTTTAACGGTTCGGCTATCAAACGAACTCCGAATGCGATGAAACTTGACAAGCGGTCTATCTACACTAAAATAAGACCACACGCCAACTTTCAACCCAATCCGAGAACATTTTCCGGCCACTTATAAAATAATATTTCGGACGTGCCGCGGGCGCGTGCGAGTGTGGTTGGGCTCAGAACGGACAATGGAGAGAACGAGGAGACCGGGACGAATGCAAGTTTTGAAAACATGCAGATGCAATGCGGATGATGACATTACAAGATATGCATGACACGCAAGAAAAGACAAGGCAACAACAGCGAATAACTGGAAGACACCTGGCACATCGGTCTCGGGGCGCTACTGCGCCCTACCCCCTTGGGCGCGCCCCCTGCCTCGTGGGCACCTCGTGTGCTCTCCGGACTCCGTTTTCTTGCATGATACTTCTTTTGGTCGGTAAAATTTCACTATATAATCTCCGGAAGGTTTTGACCACCGTATCACGCAAATATCCTTTGTCTTTGTTTTGAGCTGTTTCTGCTGCAGATTTAGAGCAAGATGTCTTCTCAAGAGTCAGTCGGGGAAAGTCGGGTGTCTCATCTGACACTGGGGCCAAGAGAAAACAGCAATGCTGACCACTTTGGACCATCAACTGAGGAAGAGATGGAGGCTGACTTGAAAAGGATAGATGCCATGGAGGAGGATGAAGAAGTTACTTCTCGTTTCTGAGCTGGATTCATGATGGGGGAACTACAGAGCTCAGCTGTTCCAAACTCGGTCATCCCTTCCAATGTTAGATTTCTTTCTTATGAAAATATGAAAAAGAGTGTTACTTGTTCTCCAGCAGCTATGCAACATCCTTGGGTGAAAGGAGCCTTAGCCATAATGGGCAAGCTCCGTAAGGAAATAATGGACCTCAAGCAGCAAGTCAATAAGCTCGAGGAAGAGAATCGTATCCTGAAGGGCATCATCGCCAAGAATATCACATCACCACCCCCGAAGAAGGAGACATAAACACATGGCTATGGGCACTCCCCTTGGCAACTGCCAATCTTGGGGGAGTGCCCCGGTATCGTATCACCATCACTATTATCTTTACCGTTTTTCTTAGTTCGATCCTTTTGGTAATATCTTGATCTAGTAGAATAAAGTTTTGGTATGATTTAGTTTTTAGTTTAGCTTTATGATCCTTCTATGTAATCGAGTCCGTGAGCTATATATAATAAAGATTAGTGTTGAGTCAAGGGCTTGATTATTTTGCTATAATCTTGAGGGAATAAAATAAAAGATAAGAAATAAAGGGATCATGTGGATCTTATGGAGAGTAATGAGCTCACATATAAAGAGTATGATGAATAAAAAATGTTGAGAGTTGACAAACATAGTTTTGGTCATCGTTGCAATTAATAGGAAGTAATAAATAAAGAGAGGTTTTCACATATAAATATACTATCTTGGACATCTTTTATAATTGTGAGCACTCGGTAAAATATGACTTGCTAAAGAGTTGATGTTGGACAAGGAAGACAACGTAATGAGTTATGTTTTCTTACATCTGAGATAAATTATATTTTCATGGATCATCCAACATGTTGAGCTTGCCTTTCCCACTCATGCTAGCCAATTTCTTTGCACCAAGTAGAGATACTACTTGTGCTTCCAAATATCCTTAAACCCAGTTTTACCATGAGAGTCCATCATATCTACCTATGGATTGAGTAATATCCTTCAAGTAAGTTGTCATCGTTGCAAGCAATAACAATTGCTCTCTAAATATGTATGATTTATTAGTGCGGAGAAAATAAGCTTTATACGATCTTGTGATCTGGAAGAAATAAAAGCGACGGACTGCATAATAAAGGTCCATATCACAAGTGGCAATATAAAGTGACATTCTTTTGCATTAAGATTTCATGCATCCAACCATAAAAGCACATGACAATCTCTGCTTCCCTCTGTGAAGGGCCTATCTTTTATTCTTGTCTTATACTTCATGTAAGAGTCACGGTGATCTTCACCTTTCCTTTTTACATTTTATCCTTTGGCAAGCACAATGTGTTGGAAAGATCCTGATATATATGGCTAATTGGATGTGGGTTTTCATGAACTATTATTGTTGACATTACCCTTGAGGTAAAAAGTTGGGAGGCAAAACTATAAGCCCCTATCTTTCTGTGTGTCCGATTAAAACATCATAACCATAAATATCGCGTGAGTGTTAGCAATTGTGAAAGACTAAATGATGGTTGAGTATGTGGACTTGATGAGAAGCTCTTATATTGACTCTTTCCTATGTTATGATAAATTGCAATTGCTTCAATGACTGAGATTACAGTTTGTTAGTTTTCAATGAAGTTTCTGATTCATACTTTAGTATGTGAATGAATTGTTACTTTAGCATAAGAGATCATATGACAATATATATATATGTTGCTATTCTAAGAATGATCATGATGCCCTCATGTCCGTATTTTTTATTGACACCTCTATCTCTAAACATGTGGACATATTTTTCGATTTCGGCTTTCGCTTGAGGATAAGCGAGGTCTAAGCTTGGGGGAGTTGATACGTCCATTTTGCATCATGCTTTTATATCAATATTTATTGCATTATGGGCTATTATTACACATTATGTCACAATACTTATGCCTTTTCTCTCTTATTTTACAAGGTTTACATGAAGAGGGGGAATGTCGGCAGCTGGAATTTTGGGCTGGAAAAGGAGCAAATATTAGATACCTATTCTGCACATCTCCAAAAGTCCTAAAACTCCACGGGAATTATTTTTAGAATATATAAAAAATATTAGGCGAAAGAAGTACCAGAGGGGGGCCACCCACCGTCCACGAGGGTGGGGGCGCGCCCCCTGCCTCGTGGGCCCCCTAGTGGCCCTCTGATACCCATCTTTGGCTATATGGAGTCTTTCATCAAGGAAAAAATCATAAGCTAGATTACGGGATGAAACTCCGCCGCCACGAGGCGGAACCTTGGTGGAACCAATCTAGGGCTCCGGCGGAGCTGTTCTGCCAGGGAAACTTCCCTCTGAGAGGGGGAAATCATCACCATCGTCATCACCAACGATCCTCTCATCGGGAGGGGGTCAATCTCCGTCAACATCTTCACCAGCACCATCTCATCTCAAACTCTAGTTCATCTCTTGTATCCAAACCTCAGATTGGTACATGTGGGTTGCTAGTAGTGTTGATTACTCCTTGTAGTTGATGCTAGTTGGTTTACTTGGTGGAAGATCATATGTTCAGATCCATTATGAATATTAATACCCCTCTGATTATGAACATGAATATGCTTTGTGAGTAGTTACGTTTGTTCCTGAGGACATCGGAGAATTCTTGCTATAAGTAGTCATGTGAATTTGGTATTCGTTCGATATTTTGATGAGATATATGTTGTCATCCCTCTAGTGGTGTCATGTGAACGTCGACTATATGACACTTCACCATTGTTTGGGCCTAGAGGTAGGCATTGGGAAGTAATAAGTAGATGATGGGTTGCTAGAGTGACAGAAGCTTAAACCCTAGTTTATGTGTTGCTTCGTAAGGGGCTGATTTGGATCCATATGTTCCATGCTATGGTTAGGTTTACCTTAATACTTCTGTTGTAGTTGCGGATGCTTGCAATAGGGGTTAATCATAAGTGGGATGCTTGTCCAAGTAAGGGAAGTACCCAAGCACCGGTCCACCCACATATCAAATTATCAAAGTACCGAACGCGAATCATATGAATGTGATGAAAACTAGCTTGACGATAATTCCCATGTGTCCTCGGGAGCGCTTTCCTTTATATAAGAGTTTGTCCAGGCTTGTCCTTTGCTACAAAAAGGATTGGGCCATCTTGTTGCACCTTATTTACGTGCATTACCTGTTACTCGTTACAAATTACCTTATCACAAAACTATCTGTTACCGATAATTTCAGTGCTTGTAGGAAATACCTTGCTGAAAACCGCTTATCATTTCCTTCTGGTCCTCGTTGGGTTCGACACTCTTACTTATCGAAAAGGCTACGATAGATCCCCTACACTTGTGGGTCATCAAGCCTCTTTTATGGCGCTGTTGCCGGGGAGTGAAGCGCCTTTGGTAGGTGGAATTTGGTAAGGAAAAATTTATATAGTGTGCTGAAATTCACTGTCACTTGTTACTATGGAACATAATCCTTTGAGGGGCTTGTTCGGGGTATCTTCACCCCGACCAGTAGAGAAAAGAGTTGCTCCTCAACCTACTGAACTTACTGAAAATGTTTAATTTGAAATTCCTTCGGGTATGATAGAGAAACTGCTAGCTAATCCTTTCACAGGTGACGGAACATTACATCCCGATTTGCACCTAATCTATGTGGATGAAGTTTGTGGATTATTTAAGCTTGCAGGTATGCCTGAGGATGTTATCAAGAAGAAGGTCCCTACACTTGTGGGTCATCACTACTCTTGCAAGCTGCGACTGTCCGTTTGTGCAAGCTCGATGCCATGTCCGTGCTGCCGCCGCTGCCTCCCACGCAGGCTACACCCAGGGTTGGATCTTCATCTTCTTCTCCTTCCGTTTGCTTGAAGCCCGGCGACCGACCTCCAACGAGGGCGCGAGGAAGTGCTGTGTCGGTCTGTCCAGCGGCAGCTAGGTTAGGAGCGAACCATACTGGAGGCTGGAGCGAATGAATTGGGATTTTCCTGCTGCCGATCAATATAGGAAGCGCTCGTTTGGGCCGCGAGCCTGCTATAGGGCCTGCCTTGCACTTATGTTATTAGCCCATCCAAATTGAAACATTTTTCTTCATTTTTTTACATTGCCTGCTCGTGCGTTGGGACGAACAAAACTAGCCTGGGCCAACCTGGACGACTCAAACTAGGTGCACACTTTCCAGCCACCCGAGGCGGCCGCCCATACCAGCCCTTATGGTGGCTTCGCCCCTTTTTGCGTGTATGATTGGGTTAGTGAAAAATATTCCAGTGGCGCTTTTGATTTACCCACAGAATGGTTGAATTGCTTGTTTCTATGAATTGAGTTCGCCAATAATGTGAAGGATGCCAGTCTTTTCATCCTATTGTAGATTGCTTAGATCTCGATATGCCAAAAGTAATCGCATGAAATATACAGTAAAAGCCAGTGTGATGTGTGTGGCTACAACTAGTCTGACTACACGTCCTCATATAACATATCAAGGTCGCACCACTTACCAGATTAACCATTCGAGTTACCAATGCAGTGTGGGAAGAAAGAAGTATTGGGACTGCGTATCCAAGCAATTGATGCCATGGACTCCTTCGTACAACCTTGTAAGCGAAAAAGAAGTTGCACTGTGCCTTTACAAAGAACTAGCATAAGTTCAGTTACCTGCTTCTCGGAATTTTAGTTAGCCACTTATTGCAAAATTGTTCAATTATGTTGCTTGGCTTAATTTAGTTTGCTACTGATTACATAATGGAACAGCATGTTAATCCTATTATAGACTGCGCCTATCTATGTGTTTGATACTTACTGTTAAGAATTACCTGTTTTCCTGAACTTAAATAGCTACTTGTTTGTTTAACTGCTTTGCTGTTGCAACAACGGGTTACAATGATGTTAATAACTACTTTTCAGCATCCAATTGAAACTCTTTAATTCCTTGTTTGTTTAACTAGTTTGCTGTCATAACTCCCAGTTGAGATGTTTTGCTAACTTCAACTTTTCTGAATCCAATTTGAACTTTAATAGCAAAACAGGTTAGCCCAAGATCAAAGAGTGAGGTCCCCATGGATGTTGTATCATCCCATAGCAATGGCACCGGCCCAATCGTGCATTATGAATTGCCAGCTGCTGATGCTCTAGAGGCTAAACTAGTGGTAGAAAGAGATTCTGCTTCTGCACTTAGAGATGAAGTTGACATGTTGAGGAAGCAAACAGCACAATCACAAGCAGTACTCAAGACAACCATGAAATATTTGGTGGATTTCAAAACAAAGCAAGCTGAGACTGACCACATTGTTAAGGTCCTGAAGGAAAAAGGAAATTAAATTCCCACTTGGTAAATCATAAGTGAAATGTTCTTTCCATCGTTGAATAACCTTTGTGTTGTTTGTTCATGTAATCAATCACACCATTTGTTTTTAGAGATCACGTAATAATTGTTTTTTGTTTTTTGGTTTGTAATTTTATTTGAGCACAAGTCTGTATTAATTGATAAGACTCGGAGACATTTTATTTTGATTACTGTGCCAGACCTACAAATATGCCAATTGGGCTGAATGTGCATTTAGCAATAATAGTAGTATAGATGGACCATAAGTGGCACGCATCAGAAAGGGCCAAGATGCTATAGTAGCTTGGCTAAAAAAGGATGTTGTTATAGCAAAAAAAGTACAGCGGCCTGGCTTATGTATGTTAGCTGATATTATTGATCCAAGACCGCGTCGTCCACTGCTAGAGATGGACGTTTCTCATCCACGACGATGGACCAAGAGCCTTGCATCATGTCCTCTCGCTTCATCGGCGCCGTCGTCCTCTTTGCCGGGGCCGCTCACACGACCTTCTCTTCCACCGCAATGGGACTTATCCCCCGATGCACCCGTCTACCGTCGCAGATCTGCTTCAACGCCACCAACAACCATCGCACCCCCGATGCCTACGTGGCGCCGCAAGAGAGGTGGTACTTCATATCTCCTCAACCTTTTGATCTCAACCAGAAAATAGATCTTAACTTGGTTACTCTACTTTCTTTTCAGCTCTTAGAATTTAGTTCTTAGTTCAAAGCAAACAATGGCTGCTAAATATCATTTCTCCGGTTTGCGGCTTCAAATCTGCCATGGCACAGTCATAATACGGTTTAATTGATCATGTTGGTTCTGTGGTGGTTTCTTTAATAGAAATCGGAGGGGAAACCCTCTTTTGCTAAAAAAAATATGCTTAGAGTTTCCCCCTTTTATGATCACTATAAGATCAGAATACGTGCTTCGTGTCATAATAGCACTGCTCCACCCATCAAGCTAAACAAGCTTAGTTGTTCAAATACAAATCTGATATTATTAAAACAGAGTCGTTGAATTGGTCAGCTAAATGTTCCTAAATTAGTTTCAAAAATGCATGTTCGCCGCTCAGGTGTGTATCTCTACAGGGTGCCCACGGTGGGCCGGCCCACCCTGGGATTTTGGGTCGTCCCAGGCCTTGATTCCCCTCTGTTCTGTTGCGCACTTCCGATCTCTACTCTCCCCCAGCTGCCTGCCTTGCCGGCGACCTGCCGTCCCTAGACGGCATGACTCTAGGAGGATTTTGGACGGTCTCGTACTGCAGTTACAATTCTGCATACTTGTCCTAGTAAGCTCATAAGTAAATGATTGATTCACTACATCTATGCTTGCCTTGTCATATTTGTTGTCAATATTCTTTTAGGATGGACCACCCTGTTTCTAAATACTAGAACCGTAGACATAGGTGAATAGTATTTCTCTATGTGATCTCTTCCATCATGTGTGGGCAACGAACACTGCATTGTATAGAAAGAAAGTGTCATTTCCATCTTTTACATAGGCTTCGATCTTTTACATGGAATACAATCCGCCTACTTGCTTTGTGTCGCACTACCAACACTCCACCCTTGAAGCTAAACATTATGCCACTCATAATTCCTTAGTTTATTTGTTCAAATACGAATTTCATATGATTCTAATGTTCCTACTTCAGTTTTGAAATGTGTGTCTGCCTGTTATAGAGACATAAGGGGTTTGTATTTCTGTATGTGGTCTGGTCAGCACGGTTTGGGGTGAACTTTACATATGCAGGGGTTTATAGGGAGACACTCTTCGAGTTGAATCCGCAATGCATTCCATAGATAATCTGACTACTTTTTGTGTTTTCATGAATCTCAGATTCTGAACAGTATCATAATGATTATGAGCTTGCGCGCATGAAAAGAATAAAGCAGAACAATGCCATGGTTGTCAAACTTGGCATTAAGGGACTGAAATCAAGTCTGGATGCAATGCAATGCAAACGCTCTCCACCTACAGATTCATGCTCAGAATATGATCCTAACTGTGATTCTGAGCTAGAGGGAGACATAAGTCAATGTAGCTCCCTAGTGGAGGAGTCAGAGGAAGATGCCCTATCTTATTCACCCATCAAGGTGCTTGCTCTAACTTTCCAAGGTTATATTGGTCGCACATATCTTGCAACTGATGTTTTGCATTGCTCCTACTTTGTTGAACTACCATTAGCTTAGTTTACACATCGTGTATGTGAATACGCCCTACCTATCCATTTTCAGTACATATTCCATCTGTCATCATACCATATTTATCCATTCAAATGATGTTCTTGTGTATCAGACATTCAAAAGGAAGAGGGCGATTGCTGATCGTGGAGGAGCACAAGCAAAGTATTTGGAAAAGGTAGTGGCACCTGATAAATCAAATAGCCCATTAGGTGTAAGTGCAATATCACCTGACCCACAAAACACCCCAACTCTAGCAGACTCTAGCCCTACTACACTGGTCATTTCTGATGCCCCAACTCAGCAGACCCCAGCTGCAGCAAATAGTATGATTATGCCAGTTGACATAGCACCAGCTCTACGACGCAAAACCCCCATTCTAGCAAAGAGTACACCAAATCCAATTGCCAAATCTCTTTTTGAACCAGAGAGAGCCCCAATTGTAGCAAATAGGTCCCATGTTCCAGCTTAGAAGACGAAGTTTATATTGTTGTCAGGAACTTTGTGCGCATCTTTCCTTCATGGAAAGATTATACCGCAGACACAGAACAATTACCAGTCTTCCTCTGCAACTTACCGTAAGTAATGTACTAATGTTATTCATGGTCATTACTGCATATGTTTCTGCTGACAGAAGACACAAGATTTCATTCTTTTAAATAGGCGAGGACCAAACTGGATTGTGAAGATGAGCAAGGGTTGGTTGCGCTTTTCAAGCACTCATTGATGAAGTATCGTTCCTACCTGAGGCAAGCACACTTCGATGGCAAGCCTCTAAACGAAATTTATGTAAAGTCTCCAGTTCTACATTTATCCGATGGTGACTGGAATAATCTTGTTACACACTGGTCTTGGCTGCAGCGTAAGGTACTGTCTGTGATATTACATCACAATTTGAACTACATTTCTGCATTTGCCTTAACATCTCACTTGTACGAAAACTGTTAGCAGAAGAACATTCATTCTCAAGGGCTCACAGAATCTCGCAACTATACTGCACACTGCATTGCTCTTGTGAGTACCTCTTGCCCTGTATGACCATACTTACTTTCATAGCTGTTTGATTATGTAGCATCACGACACATGTTAGCCTCATTATCATCCATTTGGTGGACATTATAAGATCCGTATGGACTCTTACATAAATTTAGAATCAACCCAATGCTTTTGAAGAGGTTTAGCTTTGCAGTCCTCTTGTAAGGACTGAACGTTGTCTATCACTGTACTTACATTAACAGCTACTCCCTCTGTCCCATAATATAAGAACGTTTTGTACAGTACACCAGTGTTCAAAACACTCTTGTATTATGGGAAGAGGGATTGGTTCATTGTGTAACATTCTGCATCTTATCTCCCTCGCCCACCATTTACTAAAAAAGATCAGATCTATATTTAATCTTACCAAAAAGTAGAATACACGGACAATGCCAGTGCAGAAGTGTAGCCCATTGCTCTTGTTAGTACATTTTGTCCTGTAACGCTTGTACTTCCAGGGATTGGTAGTTGATTATCTAGCATCAATCTGCATCTTATCTGCCTTATCCTCTATACCTTCCAGTATTATCATATCTATAATTACTCTCTACAAAATGTAGAGTACAGGCAATGCTTATGAAGAAGATTCTATGCTGAAATTCTTGAGTTACCCTGTAGCGACCCGACCTCAAACGGCCAAGCCTCTGTGTATCTGTGCCATCCCTGGATCGGTATGCTGGCACACACAGTACATCAATGTATATATCAAAGTGCAATCACATGTATAAATAACATAAAACTGACATATACCTCATAAGTCTCAGCGGAAACAATCGAACGGGTGTGGAGTCCCATCAACGCCAACGGCAAGTTGAGTGTAGACTGTAAACCTACAACGTAACTCTTACTCGTCGTAGAAAATTCCTGCAACATAAGACATTGCAGCCCTGTAGGTCAGTACATTGAATGTACTGGCAAGTCACATCATAAGAATAATGAACCTATTTGTACATGCAATTTGGCTGGTGGAAAGCTCTAAGTTTAGTTTTTGCATAAAGCTAGTTTTTCCCTAGAATAAAAGATATCATTCTACCACTACTGTATAGCATAGGATGAGTTGGTAAACCCAACTCAATCCATTCCCAAAGTTTCATTTAAACCCAACTGTTTAAATTAAGAGTGATGAGATCTCCCAGCATTTCCACTACTAGATGCTCAAATTGTCCGTAACCAGGGACACGGCTAATCGATTAGGTTTTAACACTCTGCAGAGGTTTGCGCACTTTTCCCCACAAGACTCGATCGCCTCCCTTGAAGTTCTCGCACTGCCTGGCGTTTGAGAACAGGATGACCGAGACATAGTCTTTCGAAAATGTTCCCCCTTAACCCACGGATAGACCGGTACACCTACATCATTCTACATCTGCTAGCCCATCCCGGAAGGGGTCACACTAACTACTCAACTAAGCCAGAGCCCATATTGGCTTGTGGCTGCATATGTAAGCTTCTAAACATGATAATACGATTGATCTCTTTGAGCCTGGGCAGACGGACCACTAGTGGTGCACCACCATGGATTTCCCATGCATGCTTCCACTGTACTTCGCCACCATTCAAACCAAACCTCCGCCTAGGTAGTTCATTTACATGTCTTGGTCCTGATTACTACTTTGTCACTCATGTCTCACCATGAATACTTCCCAATTCCACGTCTACATTTGCGAGGCGGAAATAAACTTACACGGTGGTGACAAGGTTGTATAGATAAGACCTACCACAAATGAACTACTAGGTAACGGCATAGCCATCTGGCAACAATAAATCCTACCATGCAATCCTACCACAAAAGGACTAAGTGCATAATATAGAACATAGGTGATTGGAAGAATGGTCAAATGTGAACTTGCCTGGTAACAGTTGATGAAGATTATATCACTCTCAGAAATTTACTCAATAGAACTATTCGTCACTCTCCGATGAAAATCTATAAAGTCAAACATTGCATTCACATAAGCAATCATTTCAGAGAACCAAATAACATGCAACATGAAAAGACTCGAAAAATCCAAAGGAACACACAACAGACTTAACTATCAAAAGTAAATACTAAGTGCAAAACAACATAGGGCATGGGTGCCAAAAATTGTGACGTGGACCACAGTGCCTACTAGGCATACGAGTAAAACTACTATGGACAGATCCTAATGTGTAAAAAAATATCGTGAGATAGGTCCAAGTGATAGGGTTTGGCAACGGTGACACGGTGCAAAAAGAATCACATCAATCGGAGCTACGGTTTAGGAGATATGGTCAATTGAAGTTTGAATTAAAATCTGAATAAAGTTCAAATTTGAATTTGGCCAAAAGTTTCCAAAGTTGGTTTTCTGGATAAAGCTATTCGAGACGAACATTTTGCCGCTGGTTTCGTCGAATTTGGAGTTACAGTTAAAAAGATACAACCATTTGAAGTTTAGGGGCTAAACTGAAATTTACAGGGACTTGACTGTGAAAATTTTATTCGCGACCAGGTCCCTGGCCACGTGGCGGCTTCCTACTGGTCGAGCAGCATTCGCTGCAGAAGCTATTCGACGAACGGCCGCTACCTAAGCAAAACAGCTACCGCGGCAAAAAAATGAAAACCAAAGACCGGTTTTTTTTACCTAAACCGCACGGTTTATTTAAAACCATGGTTAACCGAACTAAAACAAAACCGAGCTAGTACAAAAAAAACTAAATGAACGGGAAGAAGCGGGCGGCTTACAGCGAGCGAGGACGGCGAACAGGGGCGGCGGCGCTGGCGTCAGGCGGCGGACGGGCGGTGGCGGCGGTGCTCCTCAGCGGCGGGGGAGGAGACGAACGGGACGGGCACGACGTGGGCAGTCCGGTGGTGGCGACGGTGCACATCGGGTTGACCCGGACGGGCGGAGCGAAGTGCGGCGTCTCCATGCTCCGGCGAGGACGCAGGTCGTGGGGACAGCATCTCTGGCGAACCTAGGGGCAAAATGAGATGTCAACTAGGTGCGGAAGAACATGGGGAGTAGTTTGACGGAGTTTGAGGCCTCGGGGTGGCTTACGGTCGTCGAGCTCCTCCGGCGAACGGAGCTCCGGCCGGCGAGATCCAACTGACGAAGGCGGCGCCTGTGATGTGCGAGAGGACGTGCGAATTGGCAGAACGGAGAGAGGGGGTCTTGGGGGGTTTTATAGGCGCGGTCAGGAGCGAGGGGAGCGAGGGATAAGCTCTATCCCTAGAGCTTCGGCCGGCAGGTTCGGGTGTGCGTGTGCTCATCCAGCGGGGTCTGTGGGAGGTTAGGGACGATGGGCGGGCCCCATGCGTCAGCGGCAACAGCAGGTAGCGAGCGAAGGGAGGAGCTGGCGGCTCATGTGTGCGGCCCTAGGGCGCTTGCCGCTGGCTGCCCTAGCGCTACAGCTGGGCCTTGGCCTAGCTGGCCTGTGGCTGGGCCGGTCGGTGCGCCCCTGGGCCGAAGTGGCCTCGGTCCAGGTAGTGCGGTGTGCGTGCGTGTTTTTTTTGTTTTTTTGTTACAGAAAACGTGGTGAGGTCAAAAATAACTCCAACGAATTCATAAAAATTCCATAGTAATTCCTAAAATCACTATTGATAATATATAGAATAATGAACATTAATCCCAGCACATATAATTTAGAATTTTTTTTATCTAATGCAGTAAATGCACTTTTTGCCAAGAAAATAAATACCAAATAAACTCCAAAAAACCAAATAATATTATAATGAATTCTCCAGCTCCTTTTTGTTTGAGGAAGTCATTATATCCTCTCTCCTTTATTTCTCTTGAGTGGAAAATAATATTTGAATATCCCGGAAAACTCCAAAATGCAATAAATCATGAGATGCAAATGATTTCAAATATTGTTAAAATATCTTCTATTGGTTTCATAATCCATTTCCATATTTTCTTTCTGATATTTGAAGGAGTCCTATTTCCTTCTCTCTTTATTTTATTTGAATGAATGGAAATGTTTTTGAAACTCAAAACGAAAAACTTTCCAAAAGTGAACCAAATGAAATTCAAAAGTGCTCCTCATCACTTCCCACTCTATTTCATATATTTTAAAGAAGTCCTATTATCTTCTCTCATGAAAATCCTTGAGTGGCATAAAGTCTCTGAGTTGGACTATTGTTCAAATGGAATTCAAATCTACTTCAAAACCCTTTTTTTCATTTCTTTAAATGGAAGAAGTCATACTATCTCCACTCTAGGGTTTTGTGATGAAATGAATTTGAATTCATGGAGATCAAAATTCAAAATGAAAAGTTTTGGAAAAGTCCTTTTATTCCCTCTCATTCAACTTTCAAAAAAGTTTCTATTTCCACTCAATTTCACACAATCAACCACACAACAATCACAATTATTTATTTAATATAACATTCCAAAATTTAGAATTTTGGGATGTTACAAACTACCACCCTTAAACCTTAAAATGAATCTCGTCCTCGAGATTCGGAGAGGCTAGAAAGAAGGTTAGATTTGGGGGGGGTCTCCTTGAAAATCCATTCATCAACACAAGGTATGGGGTGATACCACCCTTAGAAGCGTGGTTACGGTTCCAACAAAACTCATGTACTACATCCTTTGCATTGACGGTGTCAGACTTCTCATATTCTCCGGGATCGCTCCTTCATTGGTGTTCTTCCAGTAAGGGCATAACCATTTTGTTCCTCAAAAACTTGAGTCCTTTCATACAAATAAGATCCTCCCGAGACTGAGTCTTCTTAGGTGATAGGTCTGTCGCCAATGCTAAACAACTATTGAAAATCTCATGGTGGTCAACAATTTTTGGTTTCTCCTGCAGGAAATGGGTCTGGGCTGAACCTCACCGCATAACCTACGATTGGCAACAGGTGCCTGTACAGGGTTTCCATCGTCCTGCCATTCTAAGGCCTTTGGTTTGTCGTGACGACACTCTTCTAGGGTTTTAATGCTCTCTGATTTTCTATCAACATATGATAGCTCATGATAGAAGTCTCCGGTATGGGGGCCAATCCATCCTGTACTTGAATCATTACTACATACGCAGATAGTGAATCACGTTTTCTAACACTTGGGCATCCTCACAAGCATTGCAGAACTTCTCTTCTCCCCGAACCGGGTTCAGGTAAATCCCTTGGTTCTGCAAGCCAAACAAAATCTCTATCGTTTCTTCACAACTCTCAGGTTTTACGTAACCTCCTATGAAACGTATGCTGATGAAATCATAGCTTCTTTCAGAATTTTTTTAACAAGATTGTGCTTGTTTCCTTATCAAATCCTGGGTCCTGTGGTTATGGTCCCACTTCAACACTTGTATAACTTTAACTCATCCTTGGAGCTACTATTGTTCCATATTCCAACATTACATCTCATTTAAATCCAATAGTACTTCATTACTTCATACTCTTGGGGTAACCATCATAACCAAAACCAAACTCCAACTCATTTGTCCAAACTCTACTCTATGGAATACACTTTCTTTTCCATTGTTCAAGTGTTCACACAGACAAGTATCGCCAAAAAAATGCACTGGTTCATCCATAATCCATATTCTCTTCATATGAAATCCTTTATTACATCCTTAACCACTACGCAAAACTCAAATTTCAAGAGTACTTTATTACAAAAGCTGCCACCCACATAGTTTGGTATGGTCAAGCATTACTTCCATCTTTATTCATTTGCCCTTCTTGAAGATACTTCAGTCCCACTAGAATTGTGTGATGTGATCCTTCAAATCATCGATGTTTTGCTTCATCGTGGTGGCCATGAGCTTCATCTCCATCATCTGTGCATGCACCTCCCTCAGGTATTCTTGAGTGTGACGGAGTCTTGCTTCTAGTATTTCCCCAATCTGACGTATGGCTTCCATAGCAGCTTCACGAACAGAGTCGAAGAATGTTGCTCGTCGTACTCGAGAGATGAAAAAGTATTGACCCATAGTCTTTGGGCAAACTCCCTTCACACGGTGGAGGTGTACCTCCACGTACCAAAGTTCAACTCCATTCTCCATGAAAGGATAACCCTTGTAGACTGCATCTCCTTCAAGATGAATATGCTTCATCATGTCCTTCAGGATCTTCGGGTAATCCTGATCACTGGTCAGGGTCATGATCGTTTCTGGGCCCTTCAGAAAAGACTCGTAAATGGTTGTCATCTGCAAGCATAAGATAGAAGGGGTACTCAGGATACTGCATGTATTTCCTTGGGTGAAATGCGGTTGTTTTTCTGGGAAAAGTTTGGGGTCAGCTTGTCCATGGATTCAAGGTTTTAGTCTGGGTGAGATAGTGAGAGAGGTACTCACAATCAACAAACCACTCATAACATTTCATATGAGATTCCAAACACCTCAACTTTTATTGCTTCATGAGCTATTACAATTCCCATTTCACAACTCAACTCAACATCCCCAACGAAAATAAAAGTGCATCCCATATTTATTACATGCTTTATTCACATATCAAGATCTCAACTACTCTGCTCAAGCTCTCCTCGGGTCTAAACATTCTCTTGCAAAATGTCCTACTCCTTTGCGGCATAAACAAATGACTTCAGACAAATCCAGGGGCTTCCTGGTGGTTATCTTGGCTCCTTGGGTTCTTGTCTTCCTTGTTGGGCATTTGCTAGCGTAATGACCTAAATCCTTGCACCTGTAACAAGTGATTTGACTCATGTCTTTTTCTGCAGAAATTGGGTTATTCTGGGGATACATGCTCTTTCTCTTCCTCGACTTCTTCATTCCGATCAATTCCTCTATCTCTTGTCGATCAAACTCCACTTCTTCCGTCGGGAAGTTTCCCAGATACTCTTGGCTTTCCTTCGTGCAATACTGTGAAAAATGTCCTTCTCCACATGAATAGCAAGCATTGGAGTAAAATCTATTTAGGTTTTCTCCATCAGGGTCGTTAGCATCTTCCTTCATCACAGGTTCTTTTAAACTTTCCCCGAGGGCTTCTTTCACTGCTTCCTTTTGCTGCTTGGTAATTTCTTGTACCTTGGGATAAATATGACACTGGGCAGGGTAGTGCGTAGTTCCTTCACACAAGAAACAAGTAACCTGCCTAGTTGGACATTCTTCACCTTGGTGATTTCCTTCACAATGAGGGCATCCATCCTTGTGTTCTTCATGGGTATGTCCTATCTCACCACAAATCTTGCATGCACAAGGTTTCTTCATTTTATTGCCATAGGGCTTCTGAATAAGACGAGACCTCAGTAGAGTCATCTTGAATTCCTCCCAAGTTTTTGCTCCGTTACATCCTTGTATGGCCTGATGCATTTTCCACCAGGTTGCAGCACTTTTTGTAAAGTACTGAAGAGCGTATTGAACCTCATTCTTCCTTGCAACGAAATTGCTCCTGAAGTGATTCTCCATGTTTTGAATCCATAGCTCTGCCTCCAACTGAGTGATCGGTCCAGAGAATACAAGTCCATCTTCATTCATCATCTATTGGGTCCAAGGGTTTTGGGATGAGATAAGAGGGATAGAGAGATACACACGATACACACAATATAGTTTTGAAACTAAGTTTTATTTATGGCTGTCAAGAAAACATCAAACAATGACAGCTAACAAACATCACATCTAACGTGAGTATACAACAAGGGTTTGCTCCTCTAAAGTTCATATAAATCTTGGAATTCTTCAGTGTCTTCAAATTCTTTAATTATTCGGAGGCTTCGACTATTGTAGCTTCAACTCTTTTAGTGTATGGTGAAGTCTGATATCTTGTTGTTCTCGGAGTGGCTTCAGTTCATCCTCCGTGTGGTCCAAAGGGAACGGGGTTTTGTCTAACTAAAAAGGGAATATTTGATAAAGCTCAGAAAAGAAGAGAGATAAAGGATCTTTTTGAAAATTAAGTTTTAGAGAAATCCTTTCCTATGGGCTTTCCAGTTTCTAGGGTCATGTCCTACAGTCAACATGTGCTCTGATACCATCTCTGTAGCGACCCGACCTCAAACGGCCAAGCCTCTGTGTATCTGTGCCATCCCTGGATCGGTATGCTGGCACACACAGTACATCAATGTATATATCAAAGTGCAATCACATGTATAAATAACGTAAAACTGACATATACCTCATAAGTCTCAGCAGAAACAATCGAACGGGTGTGGAGTCCCATCAATGCCAACGGCAAGTTGAGTGTAGACCGTAACCCTACAACGTAACTCTTACTCGTCGTAGAAAATTCCTGCAACATAAGACGTTGCAGCCCTGTAGGTCAGTACATTGAATGTACTGGCAAGTCACATTATAAGAATAATGAACCTATTTGTACATGCAATTTGGCTGGTGGAAAGCTCTAAGTTTAGTTTTTGCATAAAGCTAGTTTTTCCCTAGAATAGAAGATATCATTCTACCACTACTGTATAACATAGGATGAGTTGGTAAACCCAACTCAATCCATTCCCAAAGTTTCATTTAAACCCAACTGTTTAAATTAAGAGTGATGAGATCTCCCAGCATTTCCACTACTAGATGCTCAAGTTGTCCGTAACCGGGGACACGGCTAATCGATTAGGTTTTAACACTCTGCAGAGGTTTGCGCACTTTTCCCCACAAGACTCGATTGCCTCCCTTGAATTTCTCGCACTGCCTGGCGTTTGAGAACAGGATGACCGAGACATAGTCTTTCGAAAATGTTCCCCCTTAACCCACGGATAGGCCGGTACACCTACATCATTCTACATCTGCTAGCCCATCCCGGAAGTGGTCACACTAACTACTCAACTAAGCCAGAGCCCATATTGGCTTGTGGCTGCACACGTAAGCTTCTAGACATGAGAATACGATTGATCTCTTTGAGCCTGGGCGGACGGATCACTAGTGGTGCATCACCATGGATTTCCCATGCATGCTCCCACTGTACTTCGCCACCATTCAAACCAAACCTCCGCCCAGGTAGTTCATTTACAAGTCTTGGTCCTGATTACTACTTTGTCACTCATGTCTCACCATGAACACTTCCCAATTCCATGTCTACATTTGCAAGGCGGAAATAAACTTACACAGTGGTGACAAGGTTGTATAGATCAGACCTACCGCAAATGAACTACTAGGTAACGGCATAGCCATCTGGCAACAATAAATCCTACCACAAAAGGACTAAGTGCATAATATAAAACATAGGTGATTGGAAGAATGGTCAAATGTGAACTTGCCTGGTAACAGTTGATGAAGATTATATCACTCTCAGAAATTTACTCAATAGAACTATTCGTCACTCTCCGATGAAAATCTATAAAGTCAAACATTGCATTCACATAAGCAATCATTTCAGAGAACCAAATAACATGCAACATGAAAAGACTCGAAAAATCCAAAGGAACACACAACAGACTTAACTATCGAAAGTAAATACTAAGTGCAAAACAACATAGGGCATGGGTGCCAAAAATTGTGACGTGGACCACGGTGCCTACTAGGCATATGAGTAAAACTACTATGGACAGATCCTAATGTGTGAAAAAAATATCGTGAGATAGGTCCAAGTGATAGGGTTTGGCAACGGTGACACGGTGCAAAAAGAATCACATCAATCGGAGCTATGGTTTAGGAGATATGGTCAATTGAAGTTTGAATTAAAATCTGAATAAAGTTCAAATTTGAATTTGGCCAAAAGTTTCCAAAGTTGGTTTTCTGGATAAAGCTATTCGAGACGAACATTTTGCCGTTGGTTTCGTCGAATTTGGAGTTACAGTTAAAAAGATACAACCATTTGAAGTTTAGGGGCTAAACTGAAATTTACAGGGACTTGACTGTGAAAATTTTATTCGCGACCAGGTCCCTGGCCATGTGGCGGCTTCCTACTGGTCGAGCAGCATTCGCTGCGGAAGCTATTCGGCGAACGGCCGCTACCTAAGCAAAACAGCTACCGCGGCAAAAAAATGAAAACCGGAGACCGTTTTTTTAACTAAACTGCATGGTTTATTTAAAACCGTGGTTAACCGAACTAAAACAAAACCGAGCTAATACAAAAAAACTAAATGAATGGGAATAAGCGGGCGGCTTACAGCGAGCGAGGACGACAAACAGGGGCGGCGGCGCTGGCGTCAGGCGGCGGACGGGCGGTGGCGGCGGTGCTCCTCGGCGGCGGGGGAGGAGACGAACGGGACGGGCACGACGTGGGCAGTCCGGTGGTGGTGACGGCGCGCATCGGGGTGACCCGGACGGGCGGAGCGAAGTGCGGCGTCTCCGTGCTCCGGCAAGGACGCAGGTCGTGGGGACAGCGTCTCTGGCGAACCTAGGGGAAAAATGAGATGTCAACTAGGTGCGAAAGAACATGGGGAGTAGTTTGACGGAGTTTGAGGCCTCGGGGTGGCTTACGGTCGTCGAGCTCCTCCGGCGAACGGAGCTCCGGCCGGCGAGATCCAACTGACGAAGGCGGCGCCTGTGATGTGCGAGAGGACGTGCGAATTGGCAGAACGGAGAGAGGGGGTCTTGGGGGGTTTTATAGGCGCGGTCAGGAGCTCGAGGAGCGAGGGATAAGCCCTATCCCTAGAGCTTCGGCCGGCAGGTTCGGGGCGTGCGTGTGCTCATCCAGCGGGGTCTGTGGGAGGTTAGGGACGGTGGGCGGGCCCCATGCGTCAACGGCAGCAGCAGGTAGCGAGCGAAGGGAGGAGCTGGCGCCCCTGGGCCGAAGTGGCCTCGGTCCAGGTAGTGCGGTGTGCGTGCGTGTTTTTTTTTGTTTTTTTTTGTTACAGAAAACATGGTGAGGTCAAAAATAACTCCAACAAATTCATAAAAATTCCATAGTAATTCCTAAAATCACCATTGATAATATATAGAATAATGAACATTAATCCCAGCACATATAATTTTGAATTTTTTTATCTAATGCAGTAAATGCACTTTTTGCCAAGAAAATAAATACCAAATAAACTCCAAAAAACCAAATAATATTATAATGAATTCTCCAGCTCCTTTTTGTTTGAGGAAGTCATTCTATCCTCTCTCCTTTATTTCTCTTGAGCGGAAAATAATATTTGAATATCCCAGAAAACTCCAAAATGCAATAAATCATGAGATGCAAATGATTTCAAATATTGTTAAAATAACTCCTATTGGTTTCATAATCCATTTCCATATTTTCTTTCTGATATTTGAAGGAGTCCTATTTCCTTCTCTCTTTATTTTATTTGAATGAATGGAAATGTTTTTGAAACTCAAAACGAAAAACTTTCCAAAAGTGAACCAAATGAAATTCAAAAGTGCTCCTCATCACTTCCCACTCTATTTCATATATTTTAAAGAAGTCCTATTATCTTCTCTCATGAAAATCCTTGAGTGGCATAAAGTCTCTGAGTTGGACTATTGTTCAAATGGAATTCAAATCTACTTCAAAACCCCTTTTTCATTTCTTTAAATGAAAGAAGTCATACTATCTCCACTCTAGGGTTTTGTGATGAAATGAATTTGAATTCATGGAGATCAAAATTCAAAATGAAAAGTTTTGGGAAAGTCCTTTTATTCCCTCTCATTCAACTTTCAAAAAAGTTTCTATTTCCACTCAATTTCACACAATCAACCACACAACAATCACAATTATTTATTTAATATAACATTCCAAAATTTAGAATTTTGGGATGTTACATATCCTTCCCTTTAAATGGAGAAGGGCATTATAAAGCCGGTGTTAACTATTAATGTAAGTCAGTTCTGCAACTCAACTTCGACTTGAAGTCCTATCTCTAAGAAAGATTGCAGAGAACACCAATGAGAACCTCATCGCTAAACAGCTACACCTGGAAGTTATGACCGACATGCTAGGCCGGTCTCACAGCCTTGCTCAGCAGCTTGCGCAGCAGTTCCCGCGCAAGCCTAACCTTTCTTGAACTATCTTATAAGTGGTATCGGTTCAGTATTATTTTGTTATGCTGCAATGGTGCCCAGTTTTTGTAATCTGCTTCTTCGTTGCGCTTTATGATCATTGGTGGCGAACTTTGATTCCCAGTGGATGTAACATACCATAAATCCTTTATTGTATAGTGTAGGTTTATCTTAGTTACTATGTCGTAATTTCTTTATTGTATAGAGTAGGTTGGTTCTTAATTCCTACTAGTTACTGCCATAATTCGCTATCTGGAAAAAAATCAGATGTAGTCGACCGGGCTGAAACATTTGCCTCTAACGGGCCTGGTTTTTAGCGGGCCACAGTTGGGCCGGCCTGCATCTTTCTTGGGCCCGAATGATTGGGGCCTTCACACTTTGCGAGAGGCCCACAACTTACACCAGCCTATATTTTAGTTGAGCCTTTTGTGGACCCAGCGCTTAGTTTGGCCCAGGTAGCATTGGGCCATTAACAGGCTGAATATTGTACTGGCCTGTTATGGCCCAGATGAAACCATGGCCCTTTAGCAAGCCAAAATGCATGTTGGGCCTCAATTTTCACTAGTCGTCGACGAGCCTTCAGCAGGCTGAAATGTAGACCAGGCCTTTTTGGGCCCAGTTATATCACGGGTAGTTATCAGGCCGAAACATATCTCGTGCCTTAGTTGGCCCACTGATATCATGGGCCTTTAAGAGGCTGAAAGCTTAGTACAAACATCAACGGGCCAAATTATGCGACGGGCCTTTAACAGGCCCAAAGTCACGTTGGGCTTAACTGTTGCCACCTTTATCACGGGCCGTTAGTGGGCCCGATGTCCCGTCGGACCATATATGGCCCATGGGCAGCACGGGCCATTCCTAGGCCGAAAGTCACACCGGGCTGAAATGGGCCCATGTCTACATCGGGCCTCTAACAGGCCGAAAGTCACTGGGCTATAATTGGGCACAAATATTCGGCGAACAATTAATGGGCCAGATCTGGCTTCGGGCCGTAAACGGGCCCAAATATTCGGCGAATAATTAACGGGCCAGATCTCACTTCGGGCTATAAATAGGCCTTTATTAAGCAGGCCGTTATTAGGCTGGCCCACTAGTACCTGAGTAAGTACTACGGGCCTTTGACTGGGCCGGCCTTTTTAACCTATATGGGCCTCTGTTGGGCCCAGCCACGTGTCGACGTATCGTAGGCATGTCTCCTCCAATGGATGGGCAACATCTAGCCCAATGACGAACTGACAGGCGTTCCCTCTGGCCAATCAGAATTTTACACGTGGAAATTTCCCATTAGTCCCGGCTGTTAACGGGTTATCGGATCCAAAACCGGACCCGATAGCTTAACGGCGTTCCGTTACGGTGGATGCCACGTGTCGGTCACCAATGACAAAAGCACTTCTGTGACGCACGATTTATCGTCATGGAAGTGGACACTTCCGTGATGATAATTTTGGTAATGTCATGGAACACTTCTACGACAACACATGTATGACTATCTTGATTTTGTCATAAAATCGTCATGGATGTACATGCATGACAAAAAACGCGACCTACTGTGACAAACACGTATCATCATGGAAGTGTATTTTTTTGTAGTGACAAGACCTATTGGGCTCCTAATGACCGCCGTGCCGTAGTGTACTGGGAGACGGCTATCACGCCGCCAGCGGTCATCGTTGGGGAGCCTAAGGAGGAGGAAGAAGAAGCGGTGCACATGCCAGCGAGGGCGCCGGAGCCAAGCCGTCCTACCTGGCAGATCGACCTCGACTTCGCCGAGGACGACAACGATGACCCGCCGGCCCGCACGGCGATGAAGAAGAAGATGAAGGTCAGCGGCTCGACCAGCCGCTCCGCACGCCAGTGACAACCGCCGTGGTCAGCCGGTTTCCATTGTGTACCCCCAATCCCCCTTCTGCATTCCGATCTTGCATGTATGAACTCGTATGAACTGCTATTAACTAGTATGAACTACCCCTATGCTTATCTACCTCTATTCCCCATTCCCCTCCACCGTGGATCGAATCTATCGCCGTGGATCGAATCTAGCATGCATGTCAAAGAGAGAGAAGTGCTTACCGCCATTGATGGAGTCCGGTGGTCTTCTTCCTCTGCTCCGATCCGCCACCGCCGGTGATGGAGTCCGGTGGTCTTCTTCCTCTGCTCTGATCCTCCGCCGCCGGTGAGAGTTGGGAGAGTGGGGAAGAGTGGGGAGAGGGAGCGGTGAGGCTAATAACTACCGACGCTTCTGGAAGCAACGCGGCTTCTCGAGCGTGGCCGCGCACGTGCAGCCGCCACCGCCCACGTGCACCGCTCGGGCCTGGCCCTGGAGAAACTGTTGATTCATGTGTTCCCAGTGAGCCATGCCCAGAGGTGCTTTAAGAAGCATGCGATGCAGGCCCAATAGTGTATGCGGGCTACCAAACAGGCTGATCACTTCCCGCGTGGGCCTGGTCGAGGCCTATGCAGGCAACCAAACACGCCCATGGTTGCTCTACGTATGGAATGAGGTGATCCTGTTGCATGCTTCCTGGCAGCTTATCTTGCCGTAGCTCCTTCCTGGCACGGCGCCACCTTGTTGTCTCCTTCCCGTCGCCGGCACGGCTACGCCGGCCGCGCCGGCTCCGTCGTCGCCGGAGCGTGCATCGCTGGTAGCTTTGTAACTATTCCATGTTGTTGTATGAGTAGCTTTGTAGACTGTAGGTCTTCGTTGCTAGCTTATTGTTGTTGGATGGAGCCTTCTGTAGCTGCTCACTGCTATTGTTTGAAGTAGCATATGGCCAGCAGCAGCAAAATACAATAACTATAGCCCTCGCTTAATGGTTGTAGCATGAATTTATGTACAGTTTTGTTGAAAAAATTCACGTCATTTTCAACAAATTTTGACATGATCTCTCTTTAATTTTGTACCATTTTCACATGACACAAGAATATATGTGTGAATCCACAAAATCGGCTGAATACGGCTCATATGTACCGACTTGATAATCCATAATTTATAGGTATGAATTTTATATTTAAAGCAGAAAGTGGGTCATGTCTCACAAGTTGAATTCAAAAGCATAAAGTGAGTCCTCATCTCACTACACACGAATAGATCATAGAAGACACGGGGCAAGAATTCAGTCCAAAAGCATCAACTTCATGAACACGTGGCATCTATTTCATGAAGATCACTACACGGGCGACAAATCATAACATGACACGCTACATTGTTTTTCTCTTCCTCGGCGTGATCTTCTTTGCGGCCTTCAAAACAAGTTTTGTTGGAGAAGAGGGAGTCCTTGTTTCCATAGAAAGTTTCCTACATAATGCATCGATTCCTTGAATTAAAAAACATACATATGTTATAGAGTCCTTGTTTCCATAGAAAGTTTCCTACATAATGCATCGATTCCTTGAATTAAAAAACATACATATGTTATACATAATTGAAGAAAAACTTCAGTTTTTTTACCTCTTTGTGATTGGGCCAGGAATGCCTTGTAGGGTAGGCAATGAAGATGTCCCTCCAAGAGGGCAACCAAGAGATGATTGACTACATAAACAAGCCTTGTTTAAGATAAAAACATAACACATTTGTAGTGATATTGAAGAACATAAAAAATACCTCCTTGTCATTGGACCAGGGTTGCGTTGTGGGATAGCCAATGAAGATGTCCCTCCAAGAGGGCTACCAAGTGATGTTTGGCTACACATAGGACATTGCTCAAGAGAAAAACATGCCACATTTGTACATATATTGAACAATTTGCACAAAAAAATACCTCCTTGTCATTGACCCAGGGCTCCATTGTGGGATAGCCAATGAAGATGTCCCTCCAAGAGGGCTACCAAGTGATGTTTGACTACACAAAAGACATTTCTCAAGAGAAAAACATGCCACATTTGTACATATATTGAACAATTTGCACACAAAAAATACCTTCTTGTCATTGGACCAGGGCTGCGTTGTGGGATAGCCAATGAAGATTCCCCTCCATGAGTGCTTCCAAGAGATGTTTGACTACACATAAGACATTTCTCAAGAGAAAAACATGCCACAATTGAAGATAATTGAAGAGAAGGAAAACATTACCTCCTTGTGACGGGGCGAGGGCTAGCTTGTAGGAGAGCATCTCCTGGGATTGTACATTCGACATCAACTTCAGTGTTTGGTTTTATCTTTCTAGGTTTTGGTTTCCTAACAAAAAATTCAATGAGTTTTACAAACAAACAATAGAACATCAAATATGAGTTCAGTAAATGTGAATCACCCCATTAGTTGGGTAACCAGCTTGCCTATGTCCCAATTCATGACACTTCTTGCACCTATTTTGGCTTCCTAATTGACCCTTCGATGGTGGTTTCTTTTTATAATTTCCTCCTCCCTTTTCAAGGCAACTTTTCAATCTCAACTTCCTTTTTCTTCCCGCTAAACTTTTGGGGAGCGGTGCATGCAACACAAAGTCTAGCCCAACATTAGGTCACTGTGATCGATCTGTGAGAGGCTCAACGGACCCCCTATAAGTTGCCCTAAACCTTTCTACAGAGAAGTACTCATGGAGATAATTTTCCATCTTCACATTCCTTTTTCCAATCAAGAAAACAAGTGCATGTTCACAAGGTTTACCTGTGTGCTGCCACTCTAGGCACGTACACTCACTTTGTTCTATGTTAACCACATGCCTCAGATTGTCTTTATTGATGTTCCTGACCTCACCTTTCCAGTTACTTGCTCTAGTGACTTTCAAGTGCCAAAGCCCTCTTGTTCTATTATTCACTTGTTGTACAACTGCTGGCAACATTTCTCCAGTAGCTTTTCCCCAATCTTTCTTATTTTTTCAATTAACTTCATTATCTTTCCATTTAGTGTGTTAGCTAGCCCATCTACAGGAAGATCTTTAATTCCTCTTATCCAATTATTGAAGGACTCGACAAGGTTGTTATGAATGTAATCACACTTGATTTCAGTGTCAAACCTAGACCTCATCCACTTTAGGTTGTGGCAATCTTGTAAGTACTTACCGACAGTTTGACTTGATTCTAAAACCTTGGAGAAGTGGTACTCAAACATTGAAGGTCTATATGTCTTTCCCGCGGCCCACATGCGACCAATTATGTCACCACGATATATTTTGGAAAAACTCTGCATCAAATGTCTAAAACACTCCCTTTGTTCTGCTTGAGGGAAAACTTTCTTAACTGCATTTTCTAAACCTTTACATGCATCTGTACTTATAGCAAGCTTTGGAATTGGCCCCAGTGCTCTACGCAACTGTGTCATGAACCATGTCCAGTTATCTTCATCCTCAACCTCAATAAAACCAAATGCAAGAGGAAACATCCAATTATGTCCATCTAAAGCGGTACATGCAGCTAAATGACCATTCCACTTCCCATTCAATGCAGTTGAGTCTATGCTAAGAAAAGGCCTACATCCAGCATGGAACCCACCTACAGAAGGCTTAAGTGCCATAAAGAATCTATGAAAGTAAACATTACCGTCCTTTAGTTTAGTGTCGACCTCAACAATGGTTCCAGGAGATCTCAGTTCTACCTCTGATTTGAAATTTAATAGGTACCGGAAGCTACTACCCCACGAACCATATATCTCATCATTTGCTCTCTGCATCCCCTTCCATACAGTTTCATAGCTAGTGGTTACATTCCACTCTTCCTCCAATGTGTCTTGTAAATCCTTGCAACCTATATTTGGAGTTTTCCTCAATATTTTCTTAGACCTTTCTTGAACCCAGTCCTATGAGGCCATTGCCGAAGTTAGCCTGCTACTTGAAACTCATGTGTGCGACGGTCCAATTTGGTTAACCTGCATACATGAAAAAGTTGTTAGTGTAGCTACAATAATAGGATGGTACCATAATAAAACATAATAGAAAAAATGAATATTAATTAAGCTATGTTAGTACCCTAGTATTTGTCTTATAAGCCATCAAATGACATGTTATTTTCCATGGACAATCCTCAGCCATACAATGTGCCATCCACCTACTCTTGTTAGATTTATAAGTCCCTAGGTTGAATTGTTCATTAATTTCCCATTGTCTCATGGCCCTCCTAGAATCTATCATTGTTGGAAAGATTGAACCTTTCTCAACTTTTGGATGATCTTTGTCATATAAAATTTATATGTCTTCAGGAACTTGGTCATCTACTGGTATGGCTCCCTCAGCCATTAATTCCTCACTAACATGGCACGCAACAACTGGAGCTGGCTCATTTCGTTCTTGAGCATCCTCGACCACATCCTCAATTCCAAGAACTGCACACATGTTTTCCTCACACATAGGAGCTATTACATCATCACAAACAGGAGTTATCTCAAAAGTGGACCAATCAATGATGACCTCACCATCAGATTGCACATTGATACGTCTCCAACGTATCTATAATTTTTTATTGTTCCATGCTATTATATTATCTGTTTTGGATGTTAATGGGCTTTATTTTACACTTTTATATTATTTTTGGGACTAACCTATTAACCGGAGGCCCAGCCCAAATTGCTATTCTTTTGCCTATTTTAGAGTTTCGCCGAAAAGGAATATCAAACGGAGTCCAAACGGAATGAAACCTTCGGGAGCGTTATTTTTGGAACAAACATGATCCAGGAGACTTGGAGTGGATGTCAAGAAACAATCGAGGAGGCCACGAGGCAGGGGCGCGCCCACCCCCCTAGGCGCGCCCTCCATCCTCGTGGGCCCCTCGTTGCTCCACCGACCTACTTCTTCCTCCTATATATATCCATATACCCCGCAAACATCCAGGAGCACCACGAAACCCTATTTCCACCGTCGCAACCTTCTGTACCCAAGAGATCCCATCTTGGGGCCTTTTCTGGAGCTCCGCCGGAGGGGGAATTGATCACGAAGGGCCTCTACATCAACTCCATGGCCTCTCCGATGATGTGTGAGTAGTTTATTTCAGACCTTCGGGTCCATAGCTAGTAGCTAGATGGCTTCTTCTCTCTCTTTGGATCTCAATACAAAGTTCTCCTCGATTCTCTTGGAGATCTATTCGATGTAATCTTGTTTTGCGGTGTGTTTGTCGAGATCCGATGAATTATGGGTTTATGATCAAGTATATCTATGAACAATATTTGAATCTTCTCTGAATTCTTTATGTATGATTGGTTTATCTTTGCAAGTCTCTTCGAATTATCAGTTTGGTTTGGCCTACCAGATTGATCTTTCTTGCAATGGGAGAAGTGCTTAGCTTTGGGTTCAATCTTGCGGTGCTCGATCCCAGTGACAGAAAGGGAAATGACACGTATTGTATTGTTGCCATCGAGGATAACAAGATGGGGTTTGCATCATATTGCATGAGTTTATCCCTCTACATCATGTCATCTTGCTTAAGGCGTTACTCTGTTCTTATGAACTTAATACTCTAGATGCATGCTGGATAGCGGTCGATGTGTGGAGTAATAGTAGTAGATGCAGGTAGGAGTCGGTCTACTTGTCACGGACGTGATGCCTTGATACGTCTCCAACGTATCTATAATTTTTGATTGCTCCATGCTATATTATCTACTGTTTTGGACTATATTGGGCTTTATTTTCCACTTTTATATTATTTTTGGGACTAACCTATTAACCGGAGGCCCAGCCCAGAATTTATGTTTTTTTCCTATTTCAGTGTTTCGAAGAAACGGAATATCAAACAGAGTCCAAACGGAATAAAACCTTCGGGAACGTGATTTTCTCACCGAACGTGATCCAGGAGACTTGGACCCTACGCCAAGGAACAAAAGAGGAGGTCACGAGGGTGGGGGCGCCCCCCCCTAGGGCGCGCCCCCTGCCTCGTGGGCCCCTCGATGCTCCACCGACGTACTTCTTCCTCCTATATATACCTACGTACCCCCAAATGAACAGATACGGAGCCAAAAACCTAATTCCACCACCGCAACTTTCTGTATCCACGAGATCCCATCTTGGGGCCTGTTCCGGAGCTCCACCGGAGGAGGGCCGTCATCACGGAGGGCTTCTACATCATCATAGCCTCTCCGATGAAGTGTGAGTAGTTTACCTCAGACCTTCGGGTCCATAGTTAGTAGCTAGATGGCTTCTTCTCTCTCTTTGAATCTCAATACAAAGTTCTCCCCCTCTCTTGTGGAGATCTATTCGATGTAATCTTCTTTTTGCGGTGTGTTTGTTGAGACCGATGAATTGTAGGTTTATGATCAAGTCTATCTATGAATAATATTTGAATCTTCTCTGAATTCTTTTATGTATGATTGGTTATCTTTGCAAGTCTCTTTGAATTATCCGTTTCGTTTGGCCAACTAGATTGGTAGTTCTTGCCATGGGAGAAGTGCTTAGCTTTGGGTTTGATCTTGCGGTGTCCTTTCCCAGTGACAGAAGGGGCAACAAGGCACGTATTGCATCGTTGCCATCGAGGATAACAAGATGGGGTTTATTTCATATTGCATGAATTTATCTCTCTACATCATGTCATCTTGCTTAAGGCGTTACTCTGTTTTTAACTTAATACTCTAGATGCATGCTGGATAGCGGTCGATGAGTGGAGTAATAGTAGTAGATGCAGAATCATTTCGGTCTACTTGTCACGGACGTGATGCCTATATACATGATCATACCTAGATATTCTCGTAACTATGCTCAATTCTGTCAATTGCTCAACAGTAATTTGTTCACCCACCGTAGAATACTTATGCTCTTGAGAGAAGCCACTAGTGAAACCTATGGCCCCCGGGTCTATTCTCATCATATCAATCTCCATCACTTTAATCTTGCTTTGTTTTTACTTTGCTTTTACTTTTTACTTTGCATCTTTATACCAAAAAATACCAAAAATATTATATCTATCAGATCTCACTCTCGTAAGTGGCCGTGAAGGGATTGACAACCCCTAATCGCGTTGGTTGCGAGTAGCTATCGTTTTGTGCAGGTACGAGGGACTTGAGCGTAGCCTCCTACTAGATTGATACCTTGGTTCTCAAAAACTGAGAGAAATACTTACGCTACTCTGCTGCATCATCCTTTCCTCTTCGGGAAAATCCAACGCAAGCTCAAGAGGTAGCAAGAAGAATTTCTGGCACCGTTGCCGGGGAGTCTATGCAAAAAGTCAACATACCAAGTACCCATCACAATCCCTATCTCTCGCATCACATTATTTGCCATTTGCCTCTCGTTTTCCTCTTCCCCCAATTCACCCTTGTCGTTTTATTCGCCCTCTCTTTCTCTCTCTATCCTCCCTCTCTATTTGCCTCTTTTTGCCCGTTTGCTTTTGTTTGCTCGTGTGTTAGATTGCTTGTTTGTCGCGATGGCTCAAGATACTACCAAATTGTGTGACTTAACCAATACCAATAATAATGATTTCCTTAGCACTCCGATTGCTCCTCTTACCAATGCTGAATCTTGTGAAATTAATACTACTTTGTTAAATCTTGTTATGAAAGATCAATTCGCCGGCCTTCCTAGTGAAGATGTCGCTACTCATCTGAATAGCTTCATTGATTTATGTGATATGCAAAAGAAAAAAGATGTCAATAATGATGTCGTTAAATTGAAGCTATTTCCTTTTTCGCTTAGAGATCGTGCTAAATCTTGGTTTTCGTCTTTGCCTAAGAATAGTATTGATTCATGGAACAAGTGCAAAGATGCTTTTATCTCTAAGTATTTTCCTCCCACTAAGATCATCTCTCTTAGAAACGATATTGTGAACTTCAAACAACTTGATCATGAACATGTTGCACAAGCTTGGGGGAGAATGATACGTAATTGCCCTACTCATGTGTTGAATTTGTGGATGATTATACAAAAATTTTATGCCGGATTGAATTTTGCTTCTAGAAATCTTTTAGATTCGGCCGCTGGAGGCACTTTTATGGAAATCACTTTAGGAGATGCTACTAAACTCCTAGATAATATTATGGTTAATTATTCTCAATGGCATACTGAAAGATCTTCTAATAAAAAAGTGCATGCGATAGAAGAAATCAATGTTTTGAGTGGAAAGATGGATGAACTTATGAAATTATTTGCTACTAAGAGTGTTTCTTCTGATCCTAATGATATGCCTTTGTCTACTTTGATTGAGAATAACAATGAATCTATGGATGTGAATTTTGTTGGTAGGAATAATTTTGGTAACAACGCTTGTAGAGGGAATTTCAATCCTAGGCCATATCCTAGTAATCCCTCTAATAATTATGGTAATTCCTGCAACAATTCTTATGGAAATTATAATAATATGCCCTCTGATTTTGAATCTAATATTAAAGAATTTATTTCTTTGCAAAAGAATTTTAATGCTATGATTGAAGAAAATTTTCTTAAGATTGATGATTTGGCTAGGAACGTTGATAGAATTTCTCTTGAGGTCGATTATTTAAAGCTTAGATCTATTCCTCCTAAGCATGATATCAATGAGTCTCTCAAAGCCATGATAATTTCCATTGATGAGTGCAAGGAAAGAACCGCTAGGATGCGTGCTTCCAAAGATGCCTTTATTAAAGCGTGTTCTTCTAGTTCCTATGAAAATAATGATGAAGATCTAAAAGTTATTGATGTGTCCCCTATTAAATCTTTGTTTTGCAATATGAATCTTAATAATGATGTGACTGAATATGATCCACCTTTACCTAGAAGGCGTTCCAATAATTCTGAATCTTTTGATCTTGATGCTAAATTTGATAAAAGTGGGATTGAAGAAATTAAAACCCTAGATGTTGCTAAACCCACTATATTGGATTTCAAGGAATTTAATTATGAAAATTGCTCTTTAATTGATTGTATTTCCTTGTTGCAATCCGTGCTAAAATCTCCTCATGCTTATAGTCAAAATAAAGCGTTTACTAAACATATCGTTGACGCCTTGATGCAATCTTATGAAGAAAAACTTGAAAAGTTTCTATCCCTAGAAAACTCTATGATGAGTGGGAACCAACTATTAAAATTAAAATTAAAGATCATGAGTTTTATGCTTTGTGTGATTTGGGTGCTAGTGTCTCTACTATTCCCAAGACTTTGTGTGATTTGCTAGATTTCCGTAATTTTGATGATTGTTCTCTAAACTTGCATATTGCGGATTCCACTATTAAGAAACCTATGGGAAGGATTAATGATGTTCATATTGTTTCAAATAGGAATTATGTGCCCGTAGATTTCATTGTTCTTGATATAGATTGCAATCCTTCTTGCCCTATTATTCTTGGTAGACGTTTCCTTAGAACGGTTGGTGCGATTATTGATATGAAGGAAAGGAATATTAGATTTCAATTTCCATTAAAAAAGGGCATGGAACACTTTCCAAGAAAGAGGATAAAATTGCCATATGAAACTATCATGAGAGCCACTTATGGATTGCCTACCAAAGATGGCAATACCTAGATCTATCCTCACTTTTATGCCTAGCTAGGGGCGTTAAACGATAGCGCTTGTTGGGAGGCAACCCAATTTTATTTTTATTCCTTGCTTTTTGCTCCTTTTAGTAATAAATAAATTATCTAGCCTCTGTTTTGGTTGTGTTTTTTGTGTTTAATTAGTGTTTTTGCCAAGTAGAACCGTTAGGAAGACTTGGGGAAAGTCTTGTTGAACTTGCTGTAAAAAACAGAAACTTTAGCGCTCACGAGAACTGCTGTCATTTTTATTTTAAGAGTGATATTTAGTTAATTATTTTTGAATATGATTAATAGATAAATTACTCACGTCCAGCAATTTATTTTAGAATTTTTGAGGTTTCAGATCTTGCGCTAGCTACAGATTACTACAGACTGTTCTGTTTTGACAGATTCTGTTTTTCATGTGTTGTTTGCTTATTTTGATGAATCTATGGCTAGTAAAATAGTTTATAATCCATAGAGAAGTTGGAATACAGTAGGTTTAACACCAATATAAATAAAGAATGAGTTCATTACAGTACCTTGAAGTGGTCTTTTGTTTTCTTTCGCTAACGGAGCTCACGAGTTTTCTACTTTAAGTTTTGTGTTGTGAAGTTTTCAAGTTTTGGGTGACTTCTTATGATGGATTATGGAACAAGGAGTGGCAAGAGCCTAAGCTTTGGGATTCCCATGGCACCCCCAAGATAATCCAAGGACACCAAAAAGTCTAAGCTTGGGGATGCCCCGGAACGCATCCCCTCTTTCGTCCACTTCCATCGGTAATTTACTTGGAGCTATATTTTTATTCACCAACATGATATGTGTTTTGCTTGGAGCGTCTTGGATTATTTGTGTCTTTGTGTCTTAGTATACCACAATCATCCTTGCTGTACACACCTTTTGACAGATCCATACATGAATTAAAATTTGATAGAATACTCTATGTGCTTCACTTATATCTTTTGAGCTAAGTAGTTTTGTTCTATGTGCTTCACTTATATCTTTTGAGCGTTATAATTTTTCTCTATGTGCTTCACTTAGATCGTTTAGAGCACGGTGGTGGATTTGTTTTAAAGAAACTATTAATCTCTCATGCTTCACTTAAATTATTTTGAGAGTCTCTTAGTAGCATGGTAATTTGCTTAATAATAATATGCTTGGTATTCAAGATTTGTGAAACTTTCTTTTGAGTGTGTTGAATACTAAGAAAAGATTGAAGCATGATAATTGTTTTTAGATATGAAGGTGATAATATTAAAGTCATGCTAGTTGAGTAGTTGTGAATTTAAAGAATACTTGTGTTGAAGTTTGTGATTCCCGTAGCATGCACGTATGGTGAACCGTTATGTGATGAAGTCGGAGCATGATTTATTTATTGATTGTCTTCCTTATGAGTGGCGGTCGGGGACGAGCGATGGTCTTTTCCTACCAATCTATCCCCCTAGGAGCATGCGCTTAATACTTTGCTTTGATAACTTCTAGATTTTTGCAATAAGTATATGAGTTCTTTATGACTAATGTTGAGTCCAAGGATTATACGCACTCTCACCCTTCCACCTTTGCTAGCCTCTCTAATACCGCGCACTTTTCGCCGGTATCATACACCTACCATATACCCTTCCTCAAAACAGCCACCATACCTACCTATTATGGCATTTCCATAGCCATTCCGAGATATATTGCCATGCAACTTTCCACCGTTCCGTTTTTTATGACACACTCCATCATTGTCATATTGCATATCCCGGTACACCGCCGGAGGCATTCATATAGAGTCATATTTTGTTCTAGGTATCAAGTTGTAATTGTTGAGTTGTAAGAAAAATAAAAGTGTGATGATCATCATTAGTAGAGCATTGTCCCAAGTGAGGAAAGGATGATGGAGACTATGATTCCCCCATAAGTCGGGATGAGACTCCGGACGAAAAATAAATAAAAGAGGCCAAGGAAAAGCCCCAAAAAAAGAGGCCATAAAAAAGGCCCAAATAAAAAAAATGAGAGAAAAATAGAGAAGGGACAATGTTACTATCCTTTTACCACACTTGTGCTTCAAAGTAGCACCATGATCTTCATAGTAGAGAGTCTCTCATGTTATCACTTTCATATACTAGTGGGAATTTTACATTATAGAACTTTGCTTGTATATTCCAATGATGGGCTTCCTCAAATTGCCCTAGGTCTTCATGAGCAAGCAAGTTGGATGCACACCCACTTAGTTTTCTTTTTGAGCTTTCATAATACTTATAGCTCTAGTGCATCCGTCGCATGGCAATCCCTACTCACTCACATTGATATCTATTGATGGGCATCTCCATAGCCCGTTGATACGCCTAGTTGATGTGAGACTATCTTCTCCTTTTTGTCTTCTCCACAACCACCATTCTATTCCACCTATAGTGCTATATCCATGGCTCACGCTCATGTATTGCGTGAAAATTGAAAAAGTTTTGAAAAAGAGAGTATGAAACAATTGCTTGGCTTGTCATCGGGGTTGTGCATGATTTAAATACTTTGTGTGGTGAAGATAGAGCATAGCCAGACTATATGATTTTGTAGGGATAACTTTCTTTGGCCATGTTATTTTGAGAAGACATAATTGCTTTGTTAGTATGCTTGAAGTATTATTATTTTTTATGTCAATATAAACCTTTGTCTTGAATCTTTCTAATCTGAATATTCATATCACAAATAAGAAGATTTGCATTGAAATTATGCCAAGTAGCACTCCGCATCGAAAATTCTCTTTTTATCATTTACCTACTCGAGGATGAGCAGGAATTAAGCTTGGGGATGCCTGATACATCTCCAACGTATCTATAATTTTTTATTGCTCCATGCTATATTATCTACTGTTTTGGACTATATTGGGCTTTATTTTCCACTTTTATATTATTTTTAGGACTAACCTATTAACCGGAGGCCCAGCCCAGAATTGCTATTTTTTGCCTATTTCAGTGTTTCGAAGAAACGGAATATCAAACGGAGTCCAAACAGAATAAAACCTTTGGGAACGTGATTTTCTCACCGAACATGATCCAGGAGACTTGGACCCTTACACCAAGGAACAAAAGAGGAGGTCACGAGGGTGGGGGGCGCTCCCCCTAGGACGCGCCCCCCTGCCTCGTGGGCCCCTCGATGCTCCACCGACGTACTTCTTCCTCCTATATATACCTACGTACCCCCAAACGAACAGATACAGAGCCAAAAACCTAATTCCACCGCTGCAACTTTCTGTACCCACGAGATCCCATCTTGGGGCCTGTTCCGGAGCTCCGCCGGAGGAGGGCCGTCATCACAGAGGGTTTCTACATCATCATAGCCTCTCCGATGAAGTGTGAGTAGTTTACCTCAGACCTTCAGGTCCATAGTTAGTAGCTAGATGGCTTCTTCTCTCTCTTTGAAGCTCAATACAAAGTTCTCCCCCTCTCTTGTGTAGATCTATTCGATGTAATCTTCTTTTTGCGGTGTGTTTGTTGAGACCGATGAATTGTGGGTTTATGATCAAGTCTATCTATGAATAATATTTGAATCTTCTCTGAATTCTTTTATGTATGATTGGTTATCTTTGCAAGTCTCTTTGAATTATCCGTTTCGTTTGGCCAACTAGATTGGTAGTTCTTGCCATGGGAGAAGTGCTTAGCTTTGGTTTCGATCTTGCGGTGTCCTTTCCCAGTGACAGAAGGGGCAGCAAGGCACGTATTGCATCGTTGCCATCGAGGATAACAAGATGGGGTTTATTTCATATTGCATGAATTTATCTCTCTACATCATGTCATCTTGCTTAAGGTGTTACTCTGTTTTTAACTTAATACTCTAGATGCATGCTGGATAGCGGTCGATGAGTGGAGTAATAGTAGTAGATGCAGAATCGTTTCGGTCTACTTGTCACGGACGTGATGCCTATATACATGATCATACCTAGATATTCTCATAACTATGCTCAATTCTGTCAATTGCTCAACAGTAATTTGTTCACCCACCGTAGAATACTTATGTTCACCCACCGTAGAATACTTGTCACGGACGTGATGCCTATATACATTATCATCTCTATCAGATCTCACTCTTGCAAGTGGCCGTGAAGGGATTGACAACCCCTTTATCGTGTTGGTTGCGAGGTTCTTATTTGTGTGTGTAGGTACGAGGTGACCCGCGCGTGGTATCCTACTGGATTGATACCTTGGTTCTCAAAAACTGAGGGAAATACTTACGCTGCTTTACTGCATCACCCTTTCCTCTTCAAGGGAAAACCAACGCAGTGCTCAAGAGGTAGCAAGAAGGATTTTTGGCGCCGTTGCCGGGGAGATCTACGCCAAGTCAAGACATACCAAGTACCCATCACAACTCTTATCCCTCGCATTACATTATTTGCCATTTGCCTCTCGTTTTCCTCTCCCCCACTTCACCCTTGCCGTTTTATTCGCCCTTCTTATGTTCGCATTTCCATTTGCTTTGATGTCCTACTTGGCTCGTTTGCTCGTTTGGTTGGAATAGTTGTTTATTTATTGTTGAACAGAGAACCTAATATCTATGGTTCCTCATCCTATTGCTAATCTTTTTAAGAGATCCAATTATTATGAACCAATTGCTAGTGAGTTTTGTGCACTAGATTATCTTTATGAAGTTTTGCTTGAAATTCGTGAATCTGAAAATTGTGATGAAGTACTTTATGGAGTGATTCACGATAGATCTTTGAATAAAAAGCATGATTGCAATGATGATAGTATAAATTCTATTAATGTCAATTGTGCTTATAATATGAAAACCCTAAGCTTGGGGATGCTAGTTTTGCTATGTCTACTACTTGTTGCAATGATCATGATTGGGGTGATTCTTCTTTTGATCTTGAATTTTTTTTGAATATTTGATCTTGAAAATTTATTTAAGCCCCATGATGAATATGAGATTAATTATAATGTTTGCAATAATATTGAAAGTGGGTTTGGAAGAGTATCAACTTTAGATCCCACATATTTGGAGAATGTTCAATCGCATGAAGTTTTTGATAAAAGTGGGTTTGGAGAGGTCATGACTTTAGTTAATGTTAATCCCACTATTTTGGAAGAGTGTCAACTTTGCATACATGTGGATCGTGTTAAGAATATGTTTCGTGATAGCTATATTGTTGAATTTGATTATGATCCTACATGTAATTATTATGAGAGAGGAAAATATGGTGGTAGAAATTTTCATGTTACTAAATTACCTCTCGTTATGTTGAGATTGCTATAGTTTCTTTCCGCTTCCTTGCATATGCTAGTTTTTTCTTGCCTTGATAATTTGTTTGCGTATAAGATGCCTATGCATAGGAAGTATGTTAGACTTAGATATGTTTGTCACGTGTTTTATGATGCTCTCTTTGTGCTTCAATTCTTGTCTTTCATGTGAGCATCATTGAAATCGTATGCCTAGCTATAAGGCTTTAAAGAAAAGTGCTTGTTGGGAGACAACCCAATATTTTTCCTTGCTGATATTCAATAAATAATTTATCTAGCCTTTGTTTTGGTTGTGTGTTTTGTGTTTAATTAGTGTTTGTGCCAAGTAGAACCGTTGGGAAGACTTGGGGAAAGTCTTTTTGATCTGGCTGTAAAAAACAGAAACTTTAGCGCTCATGAGAATTGCTGGCATTTTTACTGGAGAGTGCTATTTAGTTAATTTTTTTTGCATATGATTAATAGATAAAATCCTCACGTCCAGCAATTTATTTTAGAATTTTTGAGGTTCCAGAAGTGGTCGAAACCTACAGATTACTACACACTGTTATGTTTTTGACAGATTCTGTTTTTATGTGTTGTTTGCTTATTTTGATGAATCTATGGCTAGTAAAAGAGTTTATAAACCATAGATAAGTTGGAATACATTAGGTTTAACATCAATATAAATAAAGAATGAGTTCATTACAGTATCTTGAAGTGGTGTTTTGTTTTCTTTCGCTAACGGAGCTCATGAGATTCTCTTGTTAAGTTTTGTGTTGTGAAGTTTTCAAGTTTTGGGTAAAGATTTGATGGATTATGGGAAAAGGAGTGGAAAGAGCCTAAGCTTGGTGATGCCCATGGCACCCCAAGGTAAAATACAAGGACACCAAAAAGCCTAAGCTTGGGGATGCCCCGGAAGGCATCCCCTCTTTTGTCTTCGTTCATCGGTAACTTTACTTGGAGCTATATTTTTATTCGCCACATGATATGTGTTTTGCTTGGAGCGTCTTGTATGATTTGAGTATTTGCTTTTTAGTTTACCATAATCATCCTTGATGTATACACCTTTTGAGAGAGACACACATGAATTGGAATTTATTAGAATACTCTATGTGCTTCACTTATATCTTTTGAGCTATATAGTTTTTGCTCTAGTGCTTCACTTATATCTTTTAGAGCACGGTGGTGGTTTTAGTTTATAGAAATAATTGATCTCTCATGCTTCACTTATATTATTTTGAGAGTCCTTTAGAACAACATGGCAATTTGCTTTTAGGCATAATAAGAACTTTCATACAAGTGCATTGAATACTATGAGAAGTTTGATACTTGATGATTGTTTTGAGATATGGAGATGGTGATATTAGAGTCATGCCAGTTGAGTACTTGTGAATTTGAGAAATACTTGTGTTGAAGTTTGTGATTCCCGTAGCATGCACGTATGGTGAAACGTTATGTGATGAAGTCGGAGCATGATTTATTTATTGATTGCCTTCTTTATGAGTGGCGGTCGGGGACGAGCGATGGTATTTTTCTACCAATCTATCCCCCTAGGAGCATGCGCGTAGTACTTTGTTTCAATAACTAATAGATTTTTGCAATAATTATGTGAGTTCTTTATGACTAATGTTGAGTCCATGGATTATACGCACCCTCACCCTTCCACAATTGCTAGCCTCTCTAGTACTGCGCAACTTTCGCCGGTACCATAAACCCACCATATACCTTCCTCAAAACAGACACCATACCTACCTATTATGGCATTTCCATAGCCATTCCGAGATATATTGCCATGCAACTTTCCACCATTCCGTTTGCTATGACACGCTTCATCATCGTCATATTGCTTTGCATGATCATCTAGTTGACATCGTATTTGTGGCAAAGCCACCATTCATAATTATTTCATACATGTCACTCTTGATTAATTGCATATCCTGGTACACCGCCGAAGGAATTCACATAGAGTCATATTTTGTTCTAAGTATTGAGTTGTAAGTAAAAATAGGTGTGATGATCATCATTATTAGAGCATTGTCCCGGTGAGGAAAGGATGATGGAGACTATGATTCCCCCACAAGTCGGGATGAGACTCTGGAAGAAAAAAAAGAAAAAAGAGGCCAAAAAGAAAAAAAGAAGAAGTCCCAAATAAAAAAAGGAAAAAAATTAAATGAGAGAAAAAGAGAGAAGGGACAATGTTACTATCCCTTTTCCACACTTGTGCTTCAAAGTAGCACCATGATCTTCATGATAGAGAGTCTCTTATGTTGTCACTTTCATAAACTAGTGGGAATTTTACATTATAGAACTTGGCTTGTATATTCTAATGATGGGCTTCCTCAAATTTCCCTAGGTCTTCGTGAGCAAGCAAGTTGGATGCACACCCACTTAGTTTCTTTTGTTGAGCTTTCATACACTTATAGGTCTAGTGCATCCGTTGTATGGCAATCCCTACTCACTCACATTGATATCTATTAATGGGCATCTCCATAGCCCGTTGATACGCCTAGTTGATGTGAGACTATCTTCTCCTTTTTTGTCTTCTCCACAACCACCATTCTGTTCCACCATAGTGCTATATCCATGGCTCACGCTCATATATTGCGTGAAGTTTGAAAAAGTTTGAGAACATCAAAAGTATGAAGCAATTGCTTGGCTTGTCATCGGGGTTGTGCATGATTTAATATTTTGTGTGATGAAGATAGAGCATAGCCAGACTATATGATTTTGTAGGGATAACTTTCTTTGGCCATGTTATTTTGAGAAGACATGATTGCTTAGTTAGTATGCTTGAAGTATTATTATTTCTGTGTCAATATTAAACTTTTATCTTGAATCTTTCAGATCTGAACATTCATGCCACAATAAAGAAAAATTACATTGAGAAATATGTTAGGAAGCATTCCACATCAAAAATTCTATTTTTATCATTTACCTACTCGAGGACGAGCAGAAATTAAGCTTGGGGATGCTTGATACGTCTCCAACGTATCTATAATTTTTGACTGTTCCATGCTTTTATATTATCTGTTTTGGATGTTAATGGGCTTTATTTTACACTTTTATATTATTTTTGGGACTAACCTATTAACCGGAGGCCCAGCCCAAATTGCTGTTTTTTTTTCTATTTTAGAGTTTCGCCGAAAAGGAATATCAAACGGAGTCCAAACGGAATGAAACCTTCGGGGGCGTTATTTTTGGAACAAACGTGATCCAGGAGACTTGTACTGGATGTCAACAAACAATCGAGGAGGCCACGAGGCAGGGGGCGCGCCAGCCCCCCTGGGCGCGCCCTCCACCCTCGTGGGCCCCTCGTTGCTCCACCGACCTACTTCTTCCTCCTATATATATCCATATACACCGCAAACATCCGGGAGCACCACGAAACCCTATTTCCACTGTCGCAACCTTCTATACCCAAGAGATCCCATCTTGGGGCCTTTTCCGGAGCTCCGTCGAAGGGGGCATTGATCACGGAGGGCCTCTACATCAACTCCATGGCCTCTCTGATGATGTGTGGGTAGTTTATTCCAGACCTTCGGGTCCATAGCTAGTAGCTAGATTGCTTATTCTCTCTCTTTGGATCTCAATACAAAGTTCTCCTCGATTCTCTTGGAGATCTATTCGATGTAATCTTCTTTTGCAGTGTGTTTGTCGAGATCCGATGAATTGTGGGTTTATGATCAAGTATATCTATGAACAATATTTGAATCTTCTCTGAATTCTTTTATGTATGATTGGTTTATCTTTGCAAGTCTCTTCGAATTATCAGTTTGGTTTGGCCTACTAGATTGATCTTTCTTGCAATGGGAGAAATGCTTAGCTTTGGATTCAATCTTGCGGTGCTCAATCCCAGTGATAGAAAGGGAAACGACACGTATTGTATTGTTTCCATCGAGGATAACAAGATGGGGTTTACATCATATTGCGTGAGTTTATCCCTCTACATCATGTCATCTTGCTTAAGGCGTTACTCTGTTCTTATGAACTTAATACTCTAGATGCATGCTGGATAGCGGTCAATGTGTGGAGTAATAGTAGTAGATGCCGGCAGGAGTCCGTCTACTTTTCACGGACGTGATGCCTATATACATTATCATACCTAGATATCTCCTATATCTAAATAGGAGCCCCCACTACCTGATTTTCCTGTCTCCTCATGCGTCCATGTCATCCTAAATGTTTTCAGCCGTTTGATTGAACATATGTGGCTCAGATCTGCAGCAAGAGTTGATCCCCCCGTCCCCATGTTCGCTCCACGCCCTTTTCGTTTGCTCCTCCTTCCTCGACCTGCGGAAGCGGAAGCGTACGTTTCTCTAATCGAAACGTCTACGAGTCCCCCTCATAAGCTGGCCCCCTGTCCCCCGTCCTCTCCCCTCTCCCCAAACATCACAAATGCCACGCGGCGACTGACACAACAGAATCCAGCCTCCTCTATGATTTGCGGCCACCAACGGAGATAGAACCAGCGGCGGTGGCGGCCTGCGGGGCAAGGGCATGATCTCAAGAAAATTGATCTGGAGGAAGGGTTGAACTTCATGCAGATACAGGCACACACTTTGCCTCCTCCAGATCAGCGAGATGATGGGCAGGAAGACATCACATCGAGGATTTGAGGTCTTATGAACAGAGCGCTCGCAACAATCTGAGTTTCATGAAGGTACAATCTGAATCGGAACTCCAAGGACGGAGTTGGGCCGGCGGACACTTTCATGGTGGTCCAAACCCCTGCAGCATGACAAGGCCAGCACATCTGTTATTTGAAGAAACGTGAATGCAGAAGGTACAAAAAGATTAAATGCACTTACCTCTCCCCATCAGGGAAAATCAACCACCTCTGCTCGCGGGTCGCCGGCACGGACGGGAGCCGTGTAGCACCACGCTGGTAGACGTTGCCCCCTCCTCCCCCTCCTCCTCAAAATCAGTCGGCTCCCCGCCATCATCAGCATGGCCACTCGGCTCCTCAGGCTGACCCGACCAGGTACCCCATCCAGACGTGTGCTCCTCCGGGGTCTCATGGGCCCAACTCTCGTGGGCCGAATGCCCGTCGACCCGAGGCTCGTGGGCCGAAGACCCGTGGACCGGAGGCTCGTGGACCGGAGTCCGTGCAGCCTCCTCCTCAGACGAGTCCACCCTAGCAGTCACGTGCTCGGGTGAAACAGCTGGGGGCGGCGGCGAGGAAGGCGCCGTAAGAGTCACCCTACCTCCTCTCACGCGACCACGTGCTCCACCTCATCTCTTCTTCTTACCTCGTCCCCTGCTGGGCACCGCGGTCGACGAAGAAGGGCCCGGCGGTGTCGCCATACTGTCCAGCAACGCTCGACGGAGAGGTGCGTGTGGAATGGAAGACCTCGCACCACGCGCCGACGAAGAAGGGGCCTCGGCGCGCTCCCGACCAGCGCCCACCATCTTTCAACACCTGCCATGACAAAGAATAAACGAAATTAGTACAACATAAAAAAAAGTACCGACATGAATAATAATATGTATATCACTTAAATGTATCATAATCAAGTACAACATAAAAAAATTGAATACCTGACACTACTAATAATCTCGATCAGTATCATCAATAAATGCATAATCATCATCATCACTATAATCAATGATGGGCTCATAGGGTTCATTGGCATCAACATGTGCAAGGCCACCTTGACGTAATCGGTCAAGCATTGACAGGTCATCCGCAGCAGTAACCTCTTCTTGTTCCTCCTCTGGGGTGATGTCGGATTCATTGTCGCTGTCTACTTCAATGTTTTGGGGTGAAGTATAGTGGTTCTTGAAACGCTTTTTGGAAAGACGTGTCTCTTGGAAGAATTCTCCTTCATATGTGTCTGGGTTAATGTGAGGTTCATAATCCTCTTCCTTTGGGGGAGAAAGTCTAGCACGTGGCGGCACTTCATAAACGACATCCCAACCTTTCAGATTTGGATTAGTTTGGCAGGCCCACGGTAGATAGAATACTTGGGTCGCCTGTTGAGCCGTAATATAGACATCAGGAACATCTAAATGGGTGCTTTGGTTGATTTCAACTAGCCCTATATGTTCATGAGTCCTTCTAGTCTCCTTCGGCTGAAACCAATAACATTTGAAGACTATGACATTCGGTGGGTTTTCACCATAGAACAGAAGTTCATAAATTGCTTCAACTCTCCCATAATACTCGGTACCTCCTTCGCCGATAGCAGATACACAACAATTTGTAGACTTTCGGTCGGCCATAGATAGCTCTTTGCCATAGGTACGAAAGCGATACCCGTTGATGTCATACTTGTCAAATGAACGGACCTTATAGTCAAAACCATTAGCGACTTGTCTCAATTCGGCATCCATAGACTCTGAATTAGCCTACAAGTTTAATATGAAAGGATTGTTGCATTACGCACAAATTAGTGAATGAAATGAAATTGTCTAATAGAAATTACCGTTTGTTTGAACCAAGAGATGAAACCGGGATAGCCGCCTCCTTGCTTTGCGAGAAGCTCATACTCTTCGACGGAATCCTTTTGGATCTCCGCTCCATACGAGAATATGGCGATGTATCGACTGTATGACATATCCAGGAATAAGAGCAGTTCAAAGGAAATAGAAGTTGCGAAACAATGTACCGAGAACTTACTCGATGTACGGCCGCACTTCTATCAGGTTGTTGAAGATATACAACGAAATGGTCCGCCATTCTTCGTTATCCAAAGATACTGGATGTGAAACACTAGCTGATGCGAGATTCCCTTTGAATAGGCTGAGGTTGGATCCACCCTTTTTAGGGTCGTCAGCATTGTACCGAGGCTTCGGATTATGCAAATGACGATTTTTGGCTTCATAGTGTCCTGTTACGAAGTTTGCCACCTCCTCTTTGATGAATTCCTCAGCCATCGATGCTTCAATTCTACGTTTATTTTTACATTTTTCTCGAAGCGTCTTCTGCATCCTCTCAGTTGGGTAGCACCAACGATTTTGCACGCCCCCCCCCCCAATCTTGCCTCGGTCGGGAGATGCAAAATCAAATGCTGCATTGGAATAAAGAAGCCCGGTGGAAAGATCTTCTCTAACTTGTAGATCAACTCCGGCGCCAACTCTTCCATTTCTTCTAGCACGCCAGGCGATAGTTCTTTCGCACAAAGAACATGGAAGAAATAGCTGAGTTCTGCCAGTACTAGCCATTCATCCTCAGGGATGAAGCCACACAACATCACCGTCATTACCCGCTCAATCCATATGTGCCAATCATGACTCTTGAGACCAAATATCTTCAGTTTATCAAGATTCGCTCCCCTCTTTAGATTCGCTGCATACCCATCGGGGAACATCAACTGCTGTTGCACCCACAAGATAATTTCCCTCATAGCTGGCCTTCCAAGATTGAACCATGCCTTTGGCTTCGTCCAGTTCTGCTTTCCTTTCGGTTCTTTCATGTTTTGTAACGGCCTATCACATAGCGCCTCCAGATCGACTCTAGCCTTAGTATTATCCTTTGACTTCCCATCTATGCCGAACAATGTACCAAAAAGTGCCTCGGTGATATTCTTCTCAGTGTGCATCATGTCGATGTTGTGTGGGCAAAGGAGGTCTTTGAAGTAAGGCAGATCCCATAAGCATGTTTTGTGAGTCCACACGTGCTTAGTATTATACCCCTTGAAGTACCCTGGACGTTGTGGATCTGGATCGAGAGCGTTTAACTGATCCAGGGTCTGTTGGCCTGTCAATGCAGGTGGTGCAGAGTTTTTGACAACTCTACCTCTGATGAAGTTCTTCTTGTCTTTCCTAAACTTATGGTGAGGATCCAGGAACTGTCTATGTATGTCGAAGCAAGAAAACTTGCGACCGGCCTGAAGCCAACGGAACTCAAGAGCTCCCTTGCATGTGGGGCACGGGAACCTTCCATGCACACACCAGCCAACGAATAGCGCATACGCCGGCAAGTCATGCATCGAGTACATGTACCAGACACGCATTATGAAGTTCTGTTTGCTATAGGCGTCGTATGTCTTGAACCCATTATCCCAGGCTTCTTGCAATTCGTCCTTAAGCGGCTGCATGTACACATTCATATTTTCCCCCGGATAGTTGGGCCCTAGAATTATCAACGTCGGGAAAATGTTCTTTCTTTGTGTAATCTATCCGGGGGGAGATTGAGTGGAAAGACAAATACGGGCCAACAACTGTATTGGGCTGCCGTCATACCAAACACACTGAACCCATCCGTGCTGATGCCGACTCGAGGATGCCTCGGATCTGCCGCTTTGTCAGCATGTAATTCATCAAACTTTTTCCACGCAACACCATCCGATGTGTGTACCATCATCAGATTCCCATCTGCATCTAGTTCGGTTCTTTTGCCTGTTTTGTGCCATGTCATCTGTCTGGCCGTCTCTTCGACCATGAAAATACGTTGAAGTCTTGGTACGATTGGCATATACCAAAGAACACTAACGGGGATTTTGGTCTGTATCTTCTCACCCATACCGTTGTCTACCACAATATACCTGGAAGACTTGCAAATGGGACAATAGTTCAAGTCCGCATAGTCAAGCCTAAATAAGGCACATCCTTTCTCACAGGCATGTATCTTCTCATAGGGCATCTTCAGTGCACGGAGGATTTTGTCCGACTGGTACAGGTTTGCAGGCATTACATGGCCTTTGGGTAGAAAGCGTCCAAATACTGTCATAATTGCGTCATAGCATTCTCTGCCCAAGTTGAACTGAGCCTTCAGAGCCATTACTTGTGAGATGGCATCCAACTGACAAAGCTCAGTGTGCTCGTGGAGCGGACGTTTTGAAGACTCCAACATTTCATTGAAGGCCTTTGCAGATTCCTCCATATCCTCGTCCGAATCCCGAGCATCATCATAGTCTTGCACCATGTTTTCCATCCCGGTACCATGCTCGTCGGTGCGACGACGATCCACCTCAGCTCGGTCACGTTGGGCAGACTCACCATGAAATGTCCACACCGTATAATCGGGCGTAACACCACTCTTCTACAGGTGTTTGCCCATTTCAGCCTCTGTCCTCTTTTCCCAATTGCCGCACCGGAAACAGGGGCACCGGGTTTTCTTCTGGCCATTTGCAAATGCGGCTTGCACAAACCACTTGGTTTTTGTGAACCATTCAGCGCTCCATTTGTTCTGATCAGTGTGACCGGTATACATCCACGCACGATCACTCATCTTGACTTTCAGAGCTACTGGACACACAACAATTATATATGTAATTCACCATGTATATATTCATCGGTTGATCTACTTTGTCAATTTTATTACGTCCATGCAACCTACACTCTAATAGGTAATGATAGGTCCTAATCCCACCCGTGTATGTGTAGATTGGGTTCATTTTCCCATGCTATGCTCCAGATCCGACGCAAAATTTCGGCAGCACCTCCCCGCTGTTCTCCTGATACACGTCTTTGCAATAAACAGAGAGGATGTGTACCCGGAGAACAACAGGGGAGGCACTGATGAAATTTATGCGTCGGATCCGGGGCAAAGCATATGGGAAAACGAACCCAATCTACACATACTCGGGCTGTCCATGGATAGCGTTGGACAATTCGAAAGAATCAAGGTTATAAATATGCAAATGCATTCATATTTATAACTATGACGCTTTCGAACGGGAGACACATATTGGTTACGCATACTAATGATTCAAGACACATATATAGCTAGCTATCAAGTTTCATCGGAATAGATCAAATAATTAATGGGGGAGGAGGACATGTCATTTGTGCTCACCCACGAACGAAGGGGCAGAGCTCGTCAAACACACGGCGAGGTCGTCGAACACCAAACCTCGCAGCGATGGAACAACTGCGCATTTAAAACTACCCGATCAACACAATTATATATGATGTTTTTCATAACAAAATCGCAAAATATATGACCTAATTAATAATTCACAAATATATGACCCCGTCGGCCTCTAGAAGGCCAAAGAACACCTTTTCGGGAGGTGTCGGGGGTCGGGGTGTCGTGTCGGTGTCGGGGTGCCGTGTCGGGGTCGGGGTGCTATTTCGGGGTCGGGGGATCGGGGTGTCGTGTCGGTGTCGAGGTGCCGTTTCGGGGTCGGGGTGCTGTTTCGGGGTCGGGGTGTCGTGTCGGGGTGCCGGGTCGGGGTCGGGGTGCCGGGTCGGGTCGGGGTTTTTTTCCTCTTTTTTCCTTTTCTTCTTCTTCCTCTTCTTCCTTTTCTTCCTTTTCTTCCTTTTTTTCCTTCTTCTTCTTCTTCTTCTTCTTCTTCTTCTTCTTCCTCCTCCTTTCCTTTTTCTTCTTCTTCTTTTCCTCCTCTCCTCTTTTTTCTTCTTCTTCTTCTTCCTCTTCTTCTTTTTTCTTCTCCTCCTCCTCTTCTTCTTCTTCCTTTCCTTTTTCCTCTTCTTCTTCTCCCCCTCTCCTCTTTTTCTTCTTCTTCTTCTTTCCTAAAACTAAACTAAAACTAAAACTAAAACTAAATCTAAACTAAACATAAACCTAAAACTAAAAAACAGAAAGAAAAAAAGGAAAAAACTAAATCTAAAACTAAAACTAAACCTAAAACTAAATCTAAATCTAAATCTAAACTAAACATAAACCTAAAACTAAAAAACAGAAAAAAAAGGAAAAAAAGAGGAGGAGAGCTCGCCTGGGGCAGGGCCGATGGAGGAGGTGGCCGGTGGAGGAGGTGGCCGGTGGAGGAGGGGAGCGGGGCGGCGGCGCCGGGCGGCAGTGGCGACGGGGTCGGGCCCGGCCGGGGCGGTGGGGCGTGGGGGGGACGGGGCGCCGAGGCGCGGCGGCGCCGAGACGGCAGGGCGGCGGGGGCGACGGGGCGGGGGACCGGTGGGGCGCCGGGTGGTGGGGCAACGGCGCCGGGCGGCAGTGGCGACAGGGCGGGGGGCCGGTGGGGCGGCGGCGAGTGGTGGGGGCGGCGGCGCGCGTGTGAAGAGCAGGGAGAGAAACAGAGAGAGAGGGGCGGGGTGAGGCGCGGCCGTTAACGTTAGATATGTTAAATCTTTGCCGTCCGCCCTCCTTTGTCGTCCGCTTATTTGCTCTTTGCCGTCCGCTAGCAGACGGCAAAGAGGGGGCCCGTTAAGTTTTTTTAAGCAGCTCGTCACTGGGGCCCCCTCCCTCTTTGTCGTCTGCTAGCCGACGGCAAAGAATCTTTGCCGTCTGCTAGCGGACGGCAAATAACTGGCTGATGGCAAAGAAGGTCTTTGCCATCAGCCAGTTCTTTGCCGTCTGCTTTTGGGTAGCTGATGGCAAAGAGCTTCTTTGCCGTCTGCTAGCAGACGGCAAAGAGCTGGCAGATGGCAAAGTAACTGATTCCAGTAGTGTGTCATGCCTGACTGCCTCCCTTATCATCCTTCCACGCTAACAATTTTATGCTTGCTACGTTCTTGATTGAATTCCTAGACGTTCGTTGCCGAGGGAGGTAAGGCAAAAAAAATTAGATGAAATGATCGACTGATGAAATTCTCCCAGTTTTCCTTCCCGAGGGTAATATAAGTTACTTTCCAAGGATTCCTGACTGTGACTGTACTTCCATGAAAGAAAATTCACTCCTTAGTAATTGAATAATATTTGCCCTTCAAATTTTAAGGGGACTCTGGTTGAAAAGTATCTATTATTTTCTATTCCTTGATTGTAAGCTTATTACATACTACTTTTTGTTACCTACAGGTTACATATAGTGACATGCGGTTCTGGGAGTTAGCAAACGACATTGCTGGAATCATTTATATGCTATCAACATATCGACACTGTCATTGTGGTGCTTATCTATTGAATTTAAATAAAATGTACTCTTATTGTCCTGCTAGAAAACTGAAGTATATTTTGCCCAATTTGCGATTATGGGTAACAGTAACACTGACCTATTTCTATATGATCGCTGAACTTATATCCATCTTTAGTTTTGCAGGTAAAGCTTTACAACCACATCAAAGCCACCGATACAGCCATATTTTGATGTAACAAGACCTGGCAGTGTTCTTTTACATCAGTTAAGATGGGGCTTATGCAACCTATTTTTATCCTTACTGTGCGATAGTTTGTTCAAATTTTCTCACTCTTTAAGTTCATTTTTATACAGCCATTTCATTGTGGTACTGGCGTTTGGTTTGTGTCTTCAGGTAGAGCTAATGAATTTCTAATATTGTTGAACGGAGCTCTATGAGATATGCGACGTTGTAAAGTTTTTGTTCAAGGTCAAGCTTATTTTTGCTTTTGATTCCAACAGAGTACAGAATACAATTTATTGTATTTCAGAGGCACTCAAATAGAGAACTTTGGTTTGGAGTGCTAAGTTTATCATTTCAGAGATTGCAAGCGATGTTTTGCAATTTCTACAACACAATTCTTCAGTTTCCAGTGGCCATTTTAATAAGATGCTCTCATGCTTTTACATTTGTGGATTGAATCCACCAACTAAATTAGAAGCTGACATACTATGTATGATGTTCCCAAACCATCAGCGAAGCTTCAGATTTGTGCCTAGGCCAGCAAGCCTGCTCCAACCAGAAAATATGAAGAGGTGGACGCAGAGACAGCTAAAGAGAAACTGTGGGTACCGTTTGTTTGTGAGCTGTGTTGTATATTCATTTGGCGATCTAAAGCTATATGAGATGCATCCAACCTTTGTTCACCTGTCTAAACTATATCCGCGAGAGCTATTGTTAGTTTTCCTTCTTTTGCTTCTTTTCGTGGGGATTCTTTTGCTTTTTGTTGTAATAACAGACTATGATGGGTTTCATTTTAGTGGAAAATAGAACCAGGGTGTTCCTCCATGTTATGTACCAAAATGTGTGTTCCATTATAGAAAATTCATTTGCCTAAACAAGTGAGGATCACAAATAGTTGTCCTATGGAACTTTCCAAGTTTAACTTACTGAGGTAGGTAGGACTATAGGAGGTCGAATCGTTTATTTTTTTCTCATGAATGTTCCAATATCTTAGTATAGTAAGGTGTAAGGGGTTTACAACTTTATTAGATCGATCTCATGGAAAATCTTTTGTTTACATTGTCTACTCAACAAGGCTCTTGCAGTGTTGCTCACCTCTTAGACACTTCCAATAGCAAGTTTATAAGTTGTGTTATGCCCTAAAGAGATGCTAAAAACCAGTATAAATTCCTGCAGCAACGCGCGGGGTATCCACTAGTTCTCATAATTATTCGCTTTTCTATCAATTGCTCGACAGTAATTTGTTCACCCACCATAATACTTATGCTATCTTGAGAGAAGCCACTAGTGAAACCTATGGCCCCCGGGTCTATTCTCCATCATATAAGTTTCCCATCTACTTTATTTTGCTATCTTTTACTTTCAATCTATATCATAAAAATACCAAAAATATTTATCTTATTATTATCATCTCTATCAGATCTCACTCTTGCAAGTGGTCGTGAAGGGATTGACAACCCCTTTATCGTGTTGGTTGCGAGGTTCTTATTTGTGTGTGTAGGTACGAGGTGACTCACGCGTGGTCTCCTACTGGATTGATACGTTGGTTCTCAAAAACTGAGGGAAATACTTACGCTGCTTTACTGCATCACCCTTTCCTCTTCAAGGGAAAACCAACGCAGTGCTCAAGAGGTAGCACACATATCTCTGATTACTAGGTAGCAAATTACAAGTCACAGAATCAGTAATACATGATGCATTGCTAGCATTTGACTGGTAAACGTCAGAACTTGAGCTAATGATATTGTCCACTATATCACTAGATGGGATATTTTCAGAGCAAGATGATGTTGTACCCCCCCCCCCTTCGCAATGTCCACAACTTGTGCAAGCACAAGCAATTCTTTCTCTTCCCATCTCTCAAGAAATGATGTCAACAACTTCTAATAGCTATCAATCCTCTCAACTGATTCAAAGTGCTTATCTTGACACAAAATATGGACCTCTTGATCAAGCCCCCATATAATTTTTGACCTAATGGGTTCTATCAATTTTTCAACCGTAAAATGTTCCATGTTAACCTCAAACTCCACGTCATGTTCGGCAACTTGACGCTCGCTGCCATCATCAAGCTTTGCGACAAATCGAAGAACTCTGACAATTAGTTTATAAATGACAACGCACAACCCTGCACCTTCTTCCCTACAAAATCACATGATTTTTCAAACATGGTCAATGATTAGGCCTAATATTTCATAAAGTTTTGACAAAAAATTCAGAGTGTTTCCAATTCATAAGCTACTAACCCTTTCGGAGCTGCACCATCTGGCTCCATCACCACAATCAGTATGTTCTACTCATAGTGAAGCCTGCCCATTATCTCTCCTCCACCATAATCTCAATTATCTAGGATTCTTGTATGCCTCAAATTCATGGCTGCACAAGTGAGACAATTAGAGAGAGAGGGAGAGGGAGAAGGAGGGAGAGAGAGAGAGAGAGGGAGAGACAGAAGGAGGGAGAGAGATGTGATCGATTCCATCTGTGAGTCGATGGACGAGGTGTGGTCTTGCGTGGATAGGGCGGAATGGCTGGAGCGTTGCCGGATGAGAAGAAACAGACAGGAGGAGGCGGGAACTTGCAGCACTCGGGTTCGGGGAAGAGGCACAGTGGTGCGGTGCTGGGGCATTGGCGGTGCTGAGCTAAGGAAGCAGGGTCGACGGCGCGGTGTTGGGGCACTAGCGGCGCGGGTGGGACGAAGCAGGAGCGGCGACGCAGTGGCTCCTTGTTTCGTTCGCTGTTCCAGGAACGATCGATCCAACCAGCTATCGAGCCAGGCAGGTGAAACAACCAGGGGTGAAATCGTCCTATAAAATATGATGTAGGGGCCCATACCTAGAAAAGGAGAGAAAAACATGATTTGTGTCATTTAATCTAGCTCTCAATCAAAAGTGTGCCATCTAATCAAACTAAAAGAAAGATGTGTCATCAGATCAAAGTCCCGGTGACGGTGTCCTGGACTAGGGGGTACTCACCACGTCATCTCCCGATCTGTTAGATTGGGCCGAGAACCCCCATGGCCGTGTACTCATGGGCCAGTTCGGACAGTTGACGTATACATGGAAGATTCCACAAGACTTGGTGATCAAGACAAGGACTCCTCCCCACCGGCGTATTCGGCTAGGACTCTTGTTATCCTAGGCCTTTGGTACATTATATAAACCGAGGCCAGGCTAGTCGATAAATAATAGACAATCATACCATAGGCTAGCTTCTAGGGTTTAGCCTCTCTGATCTCGTGGTAGATCTACTCTTGTACTACCCATATCATCAATATTAATCAAGCAGGACGTAGGGTTTTACCTCCATCAAGAGGGCCCGAACCTGGGTAAAACATCGTGTCCCTTGTCTCCTGTTACCATCCGGCCTAGACGCACAGTTCGGGACCCCCTACCCGAGATCCGCCGGTTTTGGCACCGACATTGGTGCTTTCATTGAGAGTTCCGCTGTGTGATCGACAAAAGGATCGATGGCTCGCCTGCAGATCAACTGCGACTTCGGCATCTTCATCACCAGCTCGACTAGTCACCTTGGTTCGACCAAGAATTGCGCCCCGTGTTTGGATCACCATGTTCGGACGAGGGCCTTCATCAAACATCAACTCCGATCTCTATCAAGATCACGAAGGAATCATCTATCGAGCTCGGGGGCTCAACGTCAACATTGCCATCAAGCGACCGTGTTGTTTTTTTTGGACAGCGAACTCGTATCTGCCGCCACCACCTCCTCGAGTATCGCTTTGACGATCGCTTTGGTGGAATTGTGCGGAATTGAGTCTATAACAACCCTGGAAAATTTCGTCGAGTTCCCATGGAGGAATCTCTGGCAATCCATGATATACCGGAGCCCTGTCAAATCTGAATGGGAATTTGGATGAGTTTAGGGCATGGTGTCCAGCTTCTAGCTCGGACATCCTTTGGAAGATCCAACCGTTGATCAGCTGCAGAATTCCTATATCTACCACCTCTCAAAATTTCAGCTCGATCCGACCGTCCAAACTCCAGGAACCTTCCGATTAGTGCATCACTTTCCGGATATGTTTTCTGCGCGAAAACGAATCCGACCCGAGTTCATCTTTTTTATGAACGGGATTTCGGACATCCCTTTTGAAGGAAGTTTTGTATAGGGTATTGTGTTTTGTTCCCGAACATATCCCACTAACTTTAAGATCTTTTGAACATGATCTTCAACATCATGCTAGTGTCAAACTAGTCCGGCAATATCACTCCATGGCTGCCGACCTACGCTAGACACGGCGTCACTTTGTTGAGCCGAGCTCAACTTCTTCGGATCATCATCTCGGCAAGCCGAACAAGAGTCCGGCATCGCGAAGGATAAATCATCACCAACATTGCCGCCCCACGGATTACACGGAGCGGGCATACCGGCATCGTCGCACGGTCGCTTCATCAAGCCGGCATCGACCACGTTACGACCTGCATCGGCAGGGCCGCACTATTGCTTCTTCAAGCTGGTGTCCATCACGCCGACCTACTTCAACTCTGTCGGGACCCCGATTCCAAGTCACATCGATCTAGCCGGTAATACCTCATATCACTTTGCGGCCTCACGCACGGTGTTCCTACGGGTGTCACCTTACCATGGCCCGGGACCGTTTGCGCCTTTTGGCTCACGTATATGATAGTGTCGCTAGCATCCATATGACAGAGAACCCGGGCCGACATGGCTAGTCGTGAACCCAAAGCGGCACTAACCTATGGGGACAGGCATACATGAATCACATCGAGCATGTCGGTCAGCAGCGTGTGAATCCGGGCTGTAGCACTGGGCTAACAGGACTCCGGGAACCCGGGCTGTAGCAGGCTAGGCAGGACTCCGGATGTCACCGCGTGACATTTCCCTGAAGGGACAGACACAGGAACAAAGTGAAGCACATGCCGGCCAGTCAAGTGTCCTGAGCAGTAGTGCTGGGCTAGCAGGACTCCGGTGAACCGGGCTGTAGCGGACTACTATGGCTCATGGAAGCACTAGACTACATTTCCCCATAAGAGAGGCTGCCAAGGATAAACAACTAGATTGTCGGATCCCACACATACCAAGCATTTCAATCATACACACAATATGCTCGATATGTGTAAATACAACATGGCATCACAACATAACTCTACAACTCAAGTATTCATTCATTAGGCTCCGAGGAGCGAGATATTACAAACATGGGTCTCATGACCCAACAATCATAGAATACAAATCAAGGCACAAGCGGAAGCTTAACATGTCTGAGTACAGACATTTACAAATGAAAAAGGCTAAGAAGCCTGACTATCTACCAGATCCTGCCGAGGGCACAAGATCGTAGCTGAGGTATCAAGCTAAACGTCGAAGTCCACACGGAACTACTAGTGAGACTGAAGTCTCTCTGCAAAACATAAATTAAACAAACGTGAGTACAAAGGTACTCAGCAAGACTTACATCAGAACTATCTACATATGCATCGGTATCAACAAGGGGGTGGTGGTGGAGTTTAACTACAGCAAGCCAGCTTTGACTCAGTGGCTAACCTGAACTACGACTGCAAGCAACTCTTTTGAGGTGGCGCACACGAGTCCACATATTCACCATTCAATACACCACTATGGATCCGCTCCCGTCTCCCTACGAGAACGCCATCCATAGCACTCACACTTATCTTGCGAGTTTTAGAGTATCCACTTTCACTTGTCTATGAACTGTTATAGGCAACCCAGAAGTCCTTTACCACGGACACGGCTATTCGAATAGATCATTTATAACCCTGCAGGGGTGTACTTCGTCACACATGTTTCCACCACTTAGCGTCTGCACACGACATGTGCTCGGCAGACTTCAAGTGAAAACCGACGTGGGTGTAGACCACGACCTGACTAACCTCACAAGTCTCTAGTCCAGGTTTATCGCCTATTCGGGTTTCATCCACAAGGAAATCTGGCCGGGGTGTCCTCAACGGCCAGAAACAATGTGTGCAGGGTTCTCGAGACACTAAACGAGTGACTCGGTACACCGTGCCACGGTGTATGTACCGCATCATAGCCCACCCCTAGGGTCAGCGCTACGCACGGCCGCCAACACATAACCTACAAACACCAGAAACTAGTTGCAACTCCTGGACAGAGGACGAGAGGGGTCAATAAGTCGAGCGGGGTCATATTTCAGGGCCCAATGTGTGGTAGTAGCTGTTTCATGGATCACAAACACAGAACGCAGTTCCTGAGGACGGTTTCAGTGAGACAACCCACCATGTACTCCTACATGGCCTCTCACCGCTACCTTTACCAAATCGTGTTCACACACTTAGCTCACACACCGTAGGACATGTTTACACACCTCCAATTCATCCCCGATGAACCAGACCTGACACGACTCTATGCAATAGCAAGCATGACAAACAAGCATGGATGAGTAGGCACATCAGGGCTCAAACAACTCCTACTCATGCTAGTGGGTTTCATCTATTTACTGTGGCAATGACAGGTCATGCAGATGAAAGGGGTTCAACTACCGCAACATATAACAGTTGAATCGTTGTTGTCCTAATGCAGTAAAAGAGAGCAGGAGCGAGAGAGTGGGATTGTATCGGAATGAGCAAGGGGGTTTTGCTTGCCTGGCACTTCTGAAGATAACATTGAGTCTTCATCAGTGTCAACGATCACAGCGTCGGAGCAGCGTCTACCGAGAGGGGACATTTACCGGCAAACAAGGAAGAACACAATCAATGCGATGCAACAATATGATGCATGATCATGACATGGCAATATGTCGTTGATTGAGCTAATGCAACTAGCAACAAGTTAAATGGAGTTGGTTTGAACACTAGGTTCAAATTCAAATTCAAACTATGAATTCAAATAGTGCATTATCATGTTTTGGACTAGACAGTGAGGTTAAGTTGTTCAAACATGCATGAAAATGCCATATTCAGATTCCTTGGATTTTCTTATCATTTTTCATATATAATTTATTTCATTTGGAGTTACGGTTGAATTTCTACGAATTTTAGAAGTTTATACTAATTTCTGGAATTTTCTGAATTATAATTAATCTAGAAAATGAGTTATGGCGTCAGCACTACGTCACCGTGACGTCAGCAGGCCAACTGACCCGGTCCAGGTCAAACCTGACCTGTGGGTCCCGTCTGTCAGTGGTTAGTTAAGCTAACTAAATTTAGTTAGCATTAAACTAACATTAACCGAGTTTAGTTAGCGGCCTGGGTCCCACAAGTCAGTGAGTCAAGGGAGGTCAAACCCCCTGGTTAGCAGGGTCAAACCCGGGTCAACTAGGTCAACACCTGCCGGCGACTTGACGCCGGCGAGGCGAGACGCGGCGGAGAGCTGCGGGTTTCCTCCTCCGGGGACCAAATGGCCGGCGGAGGGCGTCTACGTGACGCGGGCGCTCGCCCGCGTCGAGTAATGGCAGCGGCTGGGCCTAAGATGACCGGAGTCGTCACCGGCGTCGACCTTGGCAGTCGCCGGAGCTCGGTCGAGCTCGGGGTCAATGCTACGGTGGCCGGGGAGGCTCGTGCGAGGCACCTACGTGATCTACGCAGCGCGGGGAGGGAGCTAAGCACGACGGCCGGGCCGCTAGGTGGCCGGAGGCACGTCGGCGGCGGTCACAAGCGGCGGCGGGTTTCGGTCATCGGCGAAACGGTGACTAGAGCTAGCAAACGTCGCAGAGACAAGGGGGACACGGTGTAGAAGCTCACGGGGATCGTGTAAGGCTGGTCGGCGAGCTCGGGAAGGGGCCGGAGCAAGCGGGGCGGCGATGGCGATCTCGGCGGACCGAGGTTGAAGAAGACGGCGTGGCCGGCGTTCGAGGGTGTCCGGCGGGGCGTGGCTCCGTGAGGAGGTCGAGGACGAAGTGGCGGAGCTTCTGGGCGCGTCGGTGAGGCGTGGGGTGGCCGGTGGCCGCGGCAGCAGCGAGCGGTGGCGACGGCTGCGCTCCGATGTTCTCGGGTCCGAGGGGGGAGCGAGGCAGAGAGCAGGGTTGGGGCAAGTGAGAGGTCGGGCGGATCCGTACGGCAACGGGTGGTCATCCGCGGTGTCGCGCTGGCCAGCGAGGGCCAGGCAGGCAGCTGTGTGCCAGCCAGCACGGGCGTCGTGCTCGGCCTCGCCTCTGCCAGTAGGCAGAGGTTGAAGACAGGTATGCCCCTGGTGGGCTGGGCCGGTTAGCTGGGCCGCCGGGTAAGGAGGCCCAAGTGGGTGAGGCAGGTGAGTTCTTCTCTCTCTCTCTCTCTCTTTCCTATTTTCTGTTTTCTATTTTTTTGCAGTATGTTTTGACTTAGTTTAAATACTAAAACACTTTATAAAATTCTGCAAACTTTTATGGGCACTATCTGATTTAAACCAGAGGCCCTCACCAAGTTTCAGAATATTTGGAGCTACCAACTATTTTATAGGAATTAGTAGCTCCAATTCAAATAAGTATTGACTTAATTCAAAGGCCCAAATAAATATTTCTGTGATTCCAAAAATATTGGTTTGAATTTTACCTCTTGTCAATATTTCCAGAAATGAACAGGAACATTTTCTTGGGTTTATTTGAAGCAATTTTTAATGTTGATCATTTTTAGAAAAGATTTCTGAGGCTTTCCACTTTCCCCAATTCAACTTTCATAAATATATACATGATGCATGAATTGTGCAACTAGTTACAACCAATTCTAGGGCTGTGACAGACTCATCGGCTGACATCGAGGCTTCGACATCTCGGCTAGACCGGGGGCTTCGCCATTTCTTCATCAACCTACTCCGGACACTTCGGCGTCACTAGCCGACCAGCTCCGTCACGTTAGCTGGGCCGAGGGCTTTGCCTCGGCGAGTCAACCTTTATCAGCATTGCCATGCCGTCGTTTTATCACCCATCAGGCAATGGGTGTGCGGAGCGAGTCCCAATTTTGGGAATCACCTTCCTTCGGATTGCTACAACAAATAAACTAGGTGCTATTAATCTTTGTTTTTTTTGTTTGGGTTCATTTTTCCCAAGGAATTATTACTCTGGTTTGTCCATCATATGTACACATGTCTATCAAATGGTGGCCGCATTAATGATGGTCGCGTGGTGGTTCGATCAGTTTTCGTACATAGTCCGGTGAACGCCGCATCCGGAGCTCGGACCGACCTGTGAATTCAGGCTTTGCCACGCCTTTACTGCATCACGCCGACACCCTGCATCGACATTGACTTCGGCGCCAGGCCATATTTCTTCTATTACTCACTTTGCATAAATTATTTATTATGCAACGATTTTTTTAATTATCATTATTACTATTATCTCCGGTTTGCACTATTTTTTGTGCACAGGAAAATGATCCGTGTTGGGCAGTATCGTCAACTCGGCGTACTGACATATCACGTCACCTCGGCTGGACGGGGGGCTTCGTCAACACTTCATTACCCCATGCCAGGGACTTCGGCATCACTCTGCCGCCCCGCATTGACCGTGCTATGTCACCACTTCGGAGTGCCGAGCTCTTTGCTCCGCCACCTTGGGACCGGCTTGGGGGATGGAACCTTGTCCCGCATCAAGTTCGGGCCGCGTCATTAATATCGAACACATTAACCGGCTAAGTTACCTTCATGCTCAAAGTTTTAAATTTTTAACTTGTGTTCGGTTCGACCAAGCATTATACCTTTTTGAAAAAAAAGTTGCTTGTAGAGAATCTCCTTGTCAAAACTTTGTTTGTGACACACAAATTCAAATACCCCGTTTACTTGGGGGCTCCCTTGATGGAGCTTTTCCTCTTGCATATGATTATACTTGTACGGCTTCGTTCCTTGTTTGTGTATTACGCCACAATATGCACCATATTGACCTAAGCGATTTGCAAGCTGGGTTGCCTCGCTCCTGTGTTTACCCCTACGTTCCCGATTGTTCGGCTAGGGAGTAAAGGAAGCACCTCTGCGATTGTCACGATCGGATCACCCGAGCCGGACCTCAGACTGGGTGAAGCCGAAAACTAGCGCTCTTATAGTTTTGAATGATGGTCGGCACACAATGGAACTCATGAGTACAAAAAATCTATTGCACAAGTCTCATAATAACAATGAGCACCGAAGAAAGGTATCGGTGGGGGTACTATTTTCTTCGAAGATGCTTCTTACACTTCGCAGTAATATAGCATAAGTTCCCTGAGCGCGCTTTGTCTGTTACAGCCTTATGACCTGATTGCCTGGTTATTGGAAACACCGTCGATATTCTCGACAGATGGAATACATAACACTTTTCGGTCCTTGACCGAAGAGGGAGAAGCCGACGGTCGGTTAAGACGCGTTTAAAGTTCGGTTGAACATAGATATGATATAAGTACTTCGGTACATGCAATCATTCTTTTACCCAAGTCACTTGGGGGGCTCTTAAATTTATGTGAGCCGTTTTATAATAAGTGTTCTTCTTCTTAGTCGTTGCAAAGTTTTTCTTACTATTATTATTTATCACTCCTATTTTCGACACGAGTGTGTGGTCACTAGCCGGGGAGCCTAATTTCTCTCTCAAAGCCGCTAGAGTTTAGTTTGCTAAACTGGCCTAATGAAAAGTACTCCGCCTTCGGGATAGGAGGTTGAAGCCGTAGGATGACCCGCTTGAAGTCTTGAGATAGGATGTGTCACATTAAAGCACGACAGAAGCACTTTTTTAAGACCAATTTTCGGATTGGCACCGAACACTTGATCTTGTTCGGACGTCATGTTTTTACTGACGTTTTTTGGTTTTCCAATCTTTTTGGCACTTTTAAACTATTTGTGCTTTTCCAGCATTAGTCTCACAGTGCAACGCCAGACACCTTTAGGGATTCGGCAAAAACATTCTCGGATATTGCTATATATGCATCAATTTCGAATTGTGTCTTCGGTCAATAGTTGGGTTGCCTGGCTCTTGTGCTTTCCTCCTACGTTCCGCTTTGTTCGGCTAGGTGTGCAAAGGGAGAACCACTGCGATTGTGCTTCCAGCTCGCATGGTCAAGCACCTCAGTGGAGAAAGCCGAAAACTGACTGTCACAATAAGCGTAAATTGGTCAGCGATCCGATGACTATGTTAAATGATGGGCCGTTCATAACATTGGCCGAAGTGTTTACGGCTTGACCTCGACTGTCGCCGAACACTACCGAGGGCTATTAACTGGCCTCCCAAACTAAATTCTCGATATTTTTCTCTTACATTCGAGCTGAGGTTTCATGGTCATGCTTAGCATGACAACACAAAGAAAGGAACCGATAGCGGGACTATTTTCTTTGGAAGACATTTCTTCTGTTAAACAGTAATATAACATATCTCTCTGCGTACCTTTGTTTATAAAACTGTGTGGCCAGATTGCCTTGTTTGTCGTAAATCTTTGCCCTCATAAAGGCTTTATAAAGTAGGACAAACACTCCTCGGCTATTGGCCGAGGAGGTGGAAGCCGATGGTCGGTCAACAAAGTTTGGTACAATGTGGATTCGAGCATTAATGACGTAAAGTACTTGGATACATAGAGTCATTACACATAATTTGCGATTTTACTATGGATATTGATCCTTAATTCGGCCACCCGTACCCGCATTAAGGCTCGAGGGCTACTGGGCTTCGGGCCTATTATTTACAAATATTAAAGGGGCACATCGATCCCCTGATCCGGTGTTGCCACCCGACCAGTGTCTCGGGGGCTACTGCATTGCTTGTCCAATGCAGAAAATTTTATGTGCAATATAGTTTCCGAGGAGATTTTGATCCTCAGGTTGGTCGGCCGCACCCAACCTGAGTCTCGAGGACTGAGCACGCCGCTTTTAGTGTCCCGAAGTATTCTGCCGAGCTTGGACTTGATCCTCAGGCCGATTTTGTAAATCAACCTGAGTCTCAGCGGCTACTGGGATTAGCGGTCTTACATCATCCTTTAGGTGCATCTCGGGTTTTAGACCGATACACACCTTGAGGGCTACTGGCTATATATCTCGGCAGCGAATAAATTGCACCAATAAAAAATATTCACAAAAATCGGCCCACATTAGGGGTGGTGCACCACCTCGAAAGCAGTCCGGCATAAAGCTCGGGCGCTAGTGGTTGGCTCCATAGAGGGCATTTCCGGCATTAAGCTCGGCTAAACTCCTTCAAACTTCTTTGAACCAAGGTGATTTACGACACCTCGGATACAGTCCGGCGTTGGAGCTTGGACACAGTCCGGTGTTGGAGCTCGGATACATTTCAGCGTTGGAGCTCGAAAGCAGTCCGGCATTGGTGCTCGGCTGCAAAAAATACCTCGAATGCAGTCCGGCGTTAGAACTCGGACGCAAGAGGACACTGCCTCCCGGGAACAACTTCAAACCCGAGGTGTGGCATAAAAATAACAAGGCATTGATAAAGGCCGGAAACTTAAAGGAGCTCCTCGGATACCCGACGTGTAAACTCGTCGAATGCATTTCGGCAATCCTCAAGATCGAAGATGAGAAGATTTGTTGAACCAGTTTTCAAGACCGACAACCGAAGATGAAGAACAGTTTGGAAGAATCGAGGAGCGTCCCTAACTTGAAGACCGGTTCAGGGGGCTACTGACGGTGTCCTGGACTAGGGGGTACTCACCACGTCATCTCCCGATCTGTTAGATTGGGCCGAGGACCCCCATGGCCGTATACTCATGGGCCAGTTCGGACAGTTGACGTATACATGGAAGATTCCACAAGACTTGGTGATCAAGACAAGGACTCCTCCCCACCGGCGTATTCGGCTAGGACTCTTGTTATCCTAGGCCTCTGGTACATTATATAAACCGAGGCCAGGCTAGTCGATAAAGAATAGACAATCATACCATAGGCTAGCTTCTAGGGTTTAGCCTCTCTGATCTCATGGTAGATCTACTCTTGTACTACCCATATCATCAATATTAATCAAGCAGGACGTAGGGTTTTACCTCCATCAAGAGGGCCCGAACTTGGGTAAAACATCGTGTCCCTTGTCTCCTGTTACCATCCGGCCTAGACGCACAGTTCGGGACCCCCTACCCGAGATCCGCCGGTTTTGACACCGACACCCAGGAAAAGTGTGTCATATAATCAATTTTCTCAGCTCTTACTCCCCTTTGACGGTTTAATTTAGGAACGGGAATCACCGCCAGACCTCTAAAACTCGTCTCATACATCCGGGCGGGGCCCCCGGTACTACCCGGTCATGATTTTTTGACCTAGAGTAGACATACCCCTCAAACGGCCTAAAACGTCCGGGCTCATCGGCAACCCCCCATATCCAGCCCAAATATGGGGCAGATATGGGGGCACGCGGGCACACCCGTCACGTCGGACCCGACAGCCTGACCCCACCTGAAATTGCACCAAATCCACCCCGTAGACCAGCCGGATCCATTTGCTATCTCCTCTGTTCTTTCTCCTCCGTGGCGTCCGTCTCGCGCTTTGTCACCGCACCCGCTCCGCAGCCGTTCCCAGGCTCTCCGCCGCCAGCTCCGAAAAGAGCGCTCCTGCCCTCGCCGTGGGGGACGTCGTCGCCAGCCCGGATGCCACCGTGGTACGTTTGGCAACTCCGGCTCTGCCTTGCGCTTGATGTATTCGACACATTGACCGACCAGAATTATTGTGATTTTGTTAGGTAAATGAGGGTTCCAATGCTTCATCGGAGGAGGAGTATGAATCGACGGAGCTTGACCAAATGATTCAAGATGAGTTCTTCGATTCGTCGGATTCGGACGAAGAAGTGGACATGATCATGCTCATGAGCATGCAAAGAGTAAATGGACCGGCAAGCGGAGCATATTCTCAATTTCAAGGGCTAAATTAGAGGGAGAAGAGTGATTAATCAGGACAGGCTGTCTGGAGCAAAGCTACTGCACAATGACTACATTGCTCCCACACCTACTTTCCCGGATGATCCATGGTTTCGTCGTTGTTTTCGCAATGCGAAACCATTGTTTTTGCGCATTGTGGAGGGAGTGGAGGCACACGACGACTACTTCAACCTCAGAAGGGATTGCTGTGGCCAACTCTCTTTCTTGGGCAAGCAAAAGTGCACGGATGCTCTGAGGATGCTTGCACTTGGTACTACTACATACGTCGTTGGTGAGATGGTCAGGATGAGGGAGAGCACGTGTCGGAAGACTACTGTCAAATTTGCCCGCGCCGTGGTTGAGGTGTTTGGACCTGAGTATCTCAGAGAACCAGATTCGCAGGACACGGAGAAGTTGTTGGCTATTGGAGAGGCAAGGGGGTTTCCAGGAATGCTCGGATCAATTGACTACATGCATTGACAATGGAAGAACTACCCCAAAGGTCTGCGGGGAATGTATCAAGGTCACACCAAAAGAGGTCGACATCATACTAGAAGTAGTGACATCACATGACTTATGAATTTGGCATGCTTTCTTTGGAATGCCCGGTTCTCACAACGACATCAACGTGCTTCAACGATCTCCAGTGTTCATGAGGCTTTGTAATGGGGAATCACTGTCGTGCAACCACACCATCAACGATCGGGACTACGACGGGTACTATCTTGCCGATGGTATCTATCCTCAGTGCGCGGCGTTTGTGAAGATCATATTCGAGTCGCCTGGCAATAAACAGAGACACTTTGCAACAATGCAGGAAGCGGCTTGGAAGGACGCAGAGAGGGCATTTAGTGTGCTTCAGACTCGTTGGGGAATTGTGTGGAGCGCTGCAATGATGTGGGAATCAGAAACTTAGTAGCAGCTGATGACATGTTCTGTTATTCTGCACAATATGATTGTCTAGGATGAGGGTGATGGTGTAGCCCAAACCCATGATTCTGAAGCACCCGGAGAACAAGTTGAAATCCCAGAAGATCAAGATGCGGCTCAACTTATGAACTTTCTACATATGCATTAGAATCTTCGAGATCAGCAGGTGCACACGCAGCTACTCAATGATCTTGTGGAGCACATGTGGATTCACAATGGCAACCAAGGAGACAATGCTTGAGTTTGGCACTTCAAATAAATTTTATGTAAACGCTATCTATGCTTGATACCAACAATAGCTATTTACGTGTGACATTGTGTTGCATGATCGACACACATGTATTTGCATGGATTTGAGAGTCCGTATTTGAGATGTGTGGATGCCCAGAACGAAATATGAGGGCCCATCCGGATGCGCCCGCGGGCGTTTGAGAGGTCGGATTTGCCAAGTCCGGCTGTAGATGCTCTAATAGGCACCGGCGTGCCTGTCGCAGCGTAGGCATTAGATGCGTACTACGCGATTGAGCGGTACACGCAGGACCGGCCGAAGCTTCGGCCGGCGCGCCGTTGTCAAACATTTCCGTACTTAAAAACAGAGAATGTGTTTAAAGTTGAAAGGAAGTAAAATAACCCGACTATTTTTTTCTTTTGGGGTGAAACAACTTAACAAGATTGATGTCATTTCATCATGAAAGTTTGCACCCAAAATAGTACTTACCAATGTTTGTTAATTTCTTTTAAAAATAACAATATGAGTGATCATTAGGGTTTTCTTTTCCCTCCTTACCCCTTGACCCTTGACGGCTAGGGTAAAATCTTCCTTCTAGGTTTCGTCGACGAGCCTGTGGATTCACCTCCCCTCTTCCTGCTGCTCCGGCGGCCGGTGCCGAGGAGGGGCCGAAGCCTTCGCTTCGGTTAGTAGTTTAGGTATGGGTTTTTAGTCCTCATAGGTGTGGCGCTTAGACGAATGACGCCGCTTCTTCTTCGAGTTTGTGTTCCGGGTCCTGATCCTCCTCGAGCTTTTTCTTCTGGATATAGTTGACGAAGCTCCGGCGTAGATTCCCACCATCTCTTTGGGGCGGTGATGTTAGGATTTCTCGTCATGTGACGAGATTTGGTGTCAGACGCTTCAAATCTATTCAAGGATTCAACAACGACGACTGTGGCTCCAGGGCGCTGGTCCATAGGGACACGTGCATGAAGACTTCACATCTGTCATCGACAGGTCAAGCCGGCTCCCATAGGCGAACGACGATAATAGCGCGTCAGCGGCTTGTTCTAGTGGCGGTAGTGGTTGTTCAGTGGTTTCGGACTTTTGATGTAATTTTTATTATGTTTAAGGTGCTTCGTACTTTTTGGTGAACTATGATAATTGATCTGGATCATTTTTGAAAGAAATATGAGTGATTATTTTTAATATGATGCATAGATGGTCACATGTTCCTCCTTCTAAAATTCGGGTGGTACACAAAATCCGCACTTATCTCGTTTCGTCCACTGCCGCACACACCAAAAATGAGGTAAAATAACCGATTTTTTTACCAGCATTCCAGCAATGGAAATGAGACAAGAAAAGAAGCTAGAAAAGGAGTTTCAGAATAGGAAAAAAGAGAGAGAGAGAGAGAAAAAGACATTTCGGACTAGGAAAAAAACCCGACCCCTCCGTCGCACAGCAGCAGGAGCTGCTCCCACCACCTGCGCGGCCAACGACACCAAGCCCTCACCGAACCCCTCGGCTTTGTTTCCCATCTCGCCTCGGTCCTCCGCCAAATCCCCAAATCGCAGCCCCCGATCCGCCGCCGTCCCCGATTCGCCGCCGCCGTTGACCCGCGCAAATGACCTCCGGCCCGCCGTCGCCTTCCGGCAAGGCTTACTCCCGCAAATCTCACGGCCCCGGCCCCAAATCCTCCAAGGCCCGCTCCTTCGACGCTCACAATGGCCCGCTGATCCCCACCGTCACCTTCTCGCTCCCCTCGACGCCGGCCACGCGACGAGAGCTGCGGCGCCGCCTCTCCGCGGAGCTCGCACAGGTGCGCGCCGCCTACAAGCGCATAAGCTCCCTCCCCGCTCCCGCCCCCTCCTCCGCGCTCTCCGCCACTGACCCCTCCACCCCGCTCCCGCCGCACCCCTCCGTCTCCAAGCACAAGTCCAAGAAGGGCCCCCCGAACCCGTCCGGCTCGGCGGAGGCGCGGCGCAAGCTCTACGCTCCCGTCTTCAGGAGCTGCGCCGTGGTGCTTGCGCGGCTGATGAAGCACAAGCACGGCTGGGTGTTCAACGTGCCGGTCGACGCCAGCGCGCTTGGCCTGCACGACTACCACACCATCATCACCAAGCCCATGGACCTCGGCACCGTCAAGTCAAGGCTGGCCGCCGGGCACTACAAGTCGCCGCGGGAGTTCGCAACCGAAGTCCGTCTGACTTTTCAGAACGCCATGAGGTACAACCCCAAGGGGCAGGATGTGTATTTCATGGCCGAGCAGCTTCTAAATATGTTCGAGGAGAAGTGGCCAGAGATTGAAGCTGAGATGGCACAGCTGTCACCGCAGCCACCTACACCATCATCTGCCCCGCCCAAGAAGCAGAAGCAGAGGGAGAGGGAGAGAGAGAGGGAGATGGATAGTGCTAGAGTACTAGAGAGGTCTGACTCCACAGCGCATGCTGCAGCATTGGAGGCTCCCCCGAAGCCGCACGCTGGTACCGCCAGACCCCCAGTTTTAAAGAAGCCAAAGGCAAGGGATCCTAATAAGAGGGAGATGACGTTCTGGGAGAAGCAGCGGCTTAGTAACGACCTCCAGGACTTGCCAGCCGAGAAGCTCGATAATGTTGTACAGATCATAAAGAAGAGGAACTCATCACTTAATCAGCATGACGATGAGATTGAGGTTGATATAGATAGCTTTGATGTTGAGACATTATGGGAGCTTGATAGGTTTGTGACAAACTACAAGAAAAGTATAACCAAGAATAAGCGGAAGGCCGAGCTTTCCGTAGCAAGGCAGGATGAGTCCGACCATGAGCCGGATTTGGAGAAGATTGAGAATGCCAGGCATGATGAGGGAGAGCAGGATCAGATGCGCACAGTACATAATACGGTATGCTTTTTATAGATAGTATAATAGGTGTTTGTGAATTGCTAAGCAATATGGGTACTTACTACTGCTCTGCAATTACAGATCCCAGAACCAGAAGCAATTGATGTAGTTGATGTGGTTGATGTTGAACCGCCTATGGTTGAAGCTGAACCACATAAGGAAATTGCAGCAGGCAAGGCTAAACACACACCCTTAGAGCATTTTTGGAACTATTGTTGTTGCCTTCCAGATCAGAACAAATGTGTCGGCTATTACTATAAATGTTATGGTTACTTGTTTGTAGCATATTTTTGTGCAGTGTAAGTGTAACACATAAGTTTTCTCACCTATCAGATGACAATGGGAGATATATGGGTTCATCATCACCTGCTCATTTAGAAGATCAGAAAGGAGACAATGTCGGTAGATCAAGTAGTTCTGGAAGCTCTAGCAGCGAATCAGGGTCTTCCTCCAGTGGTAAACACCCTCTCGTTTGACAGAAATTTATAACAAGAATAATACATTGTGCAAGATTCTATACAAGGTATTCTTTAGAAGTATGCAAAACACCTGGTATTTACCTTGAGAAGCATGTGCAGATACGGATTCTGATAGTTCATCAGCAGATGGCTCTGATGCCGCACAGTCACCCAAATCGTAACATCTATAGGCCAGGTATATTTTATATTCCCTCACAATTGTTGTCCAATAATTCAGTTTTTGTATTTTGTCTTTAAATGCATGCAAAACACATTCAAGCCAGAAAGCATTAATAAGCATAATGAGAAAATCCATGTTTTGGCAAGTTGCTTAGCTTTTGAACTTTTAGTTATGTAGGAAACACTGTATTGACTTAGATTTTTTTACCTGCTATGCAGAGGTTGCTAATTTGCTGACAAACAAATAAGCAGCTAACTAGATCAAGCCAGTATAGCTCATTGTGTTGTACTAGGCTTAACTACCAATAATACAATATTCTATGTTTTCTGCTTTATTTGTCCTATTGTTCGGCTATGTGAATCTTTGAAGAAGCAAGAAGAACCAGAATGTGATGGTTTGATGGCTTTAGATAGTTGGATGTACTATTTGAGACCACCTATGCCACAAACAGCAGGCATCATGCATACCAGATTACCAGTCTTGCTTTATTGTTGTTAGCTTGTAGGTTAGAAATAAAATGGATATGCTAGAGCCTAGAGGATGACCTTGCTCTTGGTCATAGGTAAGACATGATGCAGTAACTTACCTTACATGCTTATGGAGTAGGTAGGAATAGGATCACAAGTATATTATTGGATTACCATGCAATGATGCAGATTATTTAGCTGGGAAAGTTCATATATCTCAAAATCATCTGTGATACATAATAATTCACGGTATAGTAGTGAAAGAAATAACCATTCCTTTTTTAATAAAATAGGCATCTTGATAATTTTTTTAAAGTCGAAGAAGTCTGCATATGGTCTCATGGCTTGTTTGGTTCGTGGGCTGGACTCCATGCAACTCCATGGGTGGTAAAAATAGGTGCCTAAAGGTAGCCTCTAAATCAAATGATTTTTGCCTAGTCAGGAGCTGATGAAGACGCGGTGTTCGATTTGAGTTCTGGCCTGAGAAAAACACGTAAAGAACAACACTATGTGTTGTTGGTGAGGAAGTGTAACTATGCGAAGTGCACGCACACTAGATAGCGAAACCACATGACATGCTCTTTGAAGAAAAAATAAAAGCTCTAGTTTAAATTGATATGCCCTGTGGACGCGCTCCTCATTAGGTAGCTTCTCGACGCAGCGTTGGAGCACAGATCCCTCTCCCCTGCCCGCCTCTGGACAAAGCCTGCACGAGCGGCCGAGTACATCAAGACCGGCCACTGATATCTGCTTCACCAAGGATCACAGTAGTTTTCTTGCAGAGTTGCGACTCATGGCTCCTCAGTCGCAAACACAGATGCCTGATTTCGACCTGCGGTGGCTCCATTGCATTTGCACCGGCGGTGGCCAGTGAGTCTGACGGGGACTTCTTAACTCCGACGCCCCCTCAATTGTGTTTGCGATGACGCATTTTGGTGCGACCTTGGTGTTGGCGTCTGCGACTAGTTCCGGAGGAGGAGAAATGATCACCCGTGTGGTTAGCAGGAGGAAATGCCGTCTGAAAAGAGGAAGAATGGTACATGCCCCCAGTCGTCCGTTTTTGGTGGCCTGCGCCTGGCGGGGAGCAAACTGGGGTGGTAACCAAACGTGCTCCATGCTCCCTCCTGGAAACGTTTCGGCAAGGCTAGTGTGGCCTAGGACACAATCCAAACACCCATTCAAAAGGTGGATATTTGGTGTGAATCACTTGCCCTGAATAGTGGTGTCATGTGTCTAGTCCATCACATGACTTTAAGTATAAATTGTATTTAGAGTTATAATTCATTTCCCATGCGTTTTTGCTGTAATCTACTGTATGGACTCTTTGCTTTTCCAACTAGAAATGTCTGAAAATGATTTAATTTTTACAACAAAAAATATGGCACTCTTTTTTCTACAAGTTGGATTTTAGTAACTTCTATAGTGCTCATTTGGGCTGCGTTTGTCCAAGTTATACATTACAGTAGTCACATACTATTACAATGCTTACACTCGAACATGTATCAGTCTTTAACTTTTCTGTTAAACTTAGTTGGCAGTTATCTTCTGGGGCCCCAGTTCATTTGTTTGTTAAACTCCACTCTAAACTACTATAAATGTCCTCATTGAAAATTGCAGGATACAGTTTAAATACTTGAAGGGATTAATATTGAGCTCATTTAACATTACCAGCTTTGCTAATTAATAATTATGGATAATGACTTTCCAAATACCATAGAAATAGCTACATTTTTTTTCCTATTCTCATGAGCCTTCTAGAAATGGCCATGTCGGTCCAGCCTATTGTTACTAGTATCATTGTAGTGGCTGTTACTAGTATCGTCCAAGTGGCAGTTAGTGTTGCGGCTTAGGTGGGTTTGTTCTGTAGTTCTGCTGTGGGCCATTCAAGAATATAAATTTACTTGTAAACTTTGACTAAACTATTAATGAATCCAGCTATAGTATTTGTGGTGATGTTTATCTCAAGTACCAACTGGAAGGAAACATGCTGTGATATCCACACTGCAGATTCACGAATTACTGTCACAAGCGCATCAGTGCAACGTAAATTTAATCATTGAATACTGGTATCTACTATATCTAAATAGCTAGCCCCCACGACTAGGAATTCCCTCGCTTCTCCTTAAGCCACATCACCCAAATTAATTTAGCCCTTGGATATACTAGATCAATCAATAATATCCATCTGATCTACACACTGAGAGCTGCTGCACCCACCATATGTGGTAACTGATGCATGCAGGCAAATGCACGCAGTAAGTACCTCCTACGAGTGTTTTAATCAAGAAAATAAATTGACGCATGCATGCAGGTTTTAGCCTCATACGTGAGTGCTCTATATGGAAGAAAAGTGAGTAGTGCATGCATATTTTATGTTGTTTTCGTCTAACTTTGAACATATATATAGATTGAGATATGTCTTCATTTATTTATTTATTTGTAAAATACTGATAAACAAATTATCTTACTATATTACTATAGGAGAAATTGTAAAGACATGATTAGTTTCGCATAATTTTTATTGCATGTAAAATTCCGCCGCAACGCGCGGGGCATCGTCTAGTTTAACTAAAAGCTATGTTTTTAAAGCGTCCCTAAGGCGACGCCTAGGCGTCGAAGCGCTCCCCCTCCGCTTTGGAAAATCGACCGCTTTGGGCGCCTAGGCGTCCAAAGCGCCCGCCTAGGCGTCGCCTAGGCGCCAAAGCGCCCCCCCCCTCCCTAAGGCGGTAAGGCGTCGCCTTAAAAACATAGACTAAAAGGGCAGCCCGGTGCATGTAGCTCCCGCTTGCGCAGGGTCCGGGGAAGGGTCCGACTATAGTACGCAGCCTTTCCCTACATTTATGTAAGAGGCTGTTTCCACGACTTGAACCAGTGACCTCATGGTCACAAGGCAGCAGCTTTACCATTGTGCTAAGGCTCCCCTTCTGAATACTGGTATTTAACTACTGCAATAAAAACATTCCTAATTTGTGGGTGAACTTTTGAGAAGTTGCTCAAATTATTGAAAGTAGACAGGGATAATTTTCGTACTATCTGAATCTTCTTGAGTAGGGATGCTACATTTTGTTTCGTTTGGCTTGTTTCTATATTAGACTAGCTCGAGAGCCTAGATGCATTAGAATACCTATATGTACCAAAATTTTCCTGCATATGATTTGTTGAAATCATTAAACCTGTCATCGACACTAAGTACAACAATTTTGGTGTCTGCGTACTTCATTTGATAAAAAGCATGTGCATGAACGCTATTTTCAAGCCATATGTAAATATATAATATATATGATTTGCATAGTTAGACTTCTGCACATTGTGATAAATTTTAATGTAATGGTTGGTAATTATTGCATTATTATTTACTAATGAAGGGCTTGATCTAATACATTAAACTCTTGATTATGCCTTTTCTCATTTGTACTGTCTGTTTGTGGTAACTAGCTTTTTATTATCCTATATAAAATATTACAGTAGTGCTCCAATGTCCAAACAGTCTGGTTGCGAAAGGGCAAACATACTGCATTACTGAAAATTTAAATTTTCACGAGACACTATCTAAAAGTCAAAATTTGGAACTGTGGCATTGACCTACTTGTGCTGTCCAAAACGACACCATAAACTCTGCCGTCTGAGAAATTCTGTGAAAATAACGACATGGTAGTCATAGATTCATCTCACAACAAATATTATTGGCAATTGGTGTTACTTCTTCATCTCTATTTCATATTTCAACCCTCTTGTCGAGATTAGTGTCCAAAAATATGTCTGAGCAGAGCATTTAATTTTTTTGAATATATGTTGTGACGCAAGCACAACAAAGTGCACCCCGTATTGTTATCTAAAATGTATCTAGCCCTAACTGCAGTCTATAGAATGATAGAATTCTTATGGTCTAAAATGATGAACCTAACATCTCCAGTTTCCTTGTGTTTGCAGATCTTAACGTCAGACAGAAGATGATAACCTGTAAGTTCACCAAAGATTCTGGCATGATATTGCCGACACGATTCAATGTTGCCGTCTGTAAATTTTGGTCATGTAGGGAAGCCTAACAACCACTGCTGCTGCCCGTGTTGCTGTTAGGTCTTTTTAGCCTCATAGTGGATGCCGGAGATCACGCATGCATTTCATGCGTCTGTACCATTATTTGCAGTTATGTACCTATTGTAGAGTGCTGCGTTTACTTAGTCATTCGCTGGAAGTTATCTGACAATTGGATAGAAGACACCTGCAAATTGGGCAAGTAAAGACAGCCGGTGAAGACCAGGAACCTGGAGACCTCGCCCTGTTGTAAGATTGTAAAATTGTTATAGTTGGTTAATTTCTTTTGTTTTATTTTGGAACTAGCTAGTCTGTAATTTATGTTGGGTCGGAATAGCGCGGATAATTCATCTTTCCCATTGCTCTGATTGTTCTAAAGATCTCTACACGCTCGTTTGAGCTGTAACATTAAACATTTTTTACCTCAATGATGGAGGCAATCTGGAGGTTCACTTGGCAGTAAAAAAGTACTCGTAATTAGTACAGTCGTTTCACTTCTCAGTTCTCTAAACTTCACTGATGCTAGTGGTCAAGTGATCTAGTAAATGGTTCTTACTTTTCTTGCTGGTGGTTCTTTGCATCTCTCTATCTCTCAACATTACCCGTTCAGGACCTGATCTCATGGTTCTCATTTGGTGATTGTGCCCACACCGTAAAACATTCCAATTGTTTTTACTTTTATTTTTGAGGGGCTTCCATTTTTTTTCTACTTTGTGTGGTGAATAAGCTGTGCTATGCAAACCAATTTTTAGTTTTTCTCCCTGCAAAAAATGGTCCTAGCCTTTGACCTGGCCTTTGTCGTTCATCCGTCTCATTATCCTAGCCGTGAACCTCCCACCCCACACCTCTCCAAAGCTCAAAACTGCTCCGCCGGCCAAATGGTCCCGCTTCGGCGCCTTCCGGCGCTGCCGCTAACGCGTGGCTCCACGCGCCGCCGCCTCCTCGCCACCGGGGCCTCACCGCTCCCATGGCCGGGCCTTCACACCTGGCGCCGGGCCCCTCCCAGCGACCTCCGCTCGTGGGGCCCCAGCGGCCCCTGCGCCCCGAACACGGACGAGGCGGGCGCGCCAGAAGCCGGCGCCGGAGCCGGCCACGGCTCGTCGCTGTCCGAGATGGGCGCCCTCGTGCTGTCCACCGCCGCCCCCCTCGGCAAGGCGCACCTCACCCACGCCTCCTTCTCCCGGTGGGCGGCAGGCGGGCTCCCCGTGGGCCTTGCGCGGGCCCCCGACCACCCCGCCAGGCCGGAAAAGCCCCTCGCGGTAAATGCTCATCCACCATCCTCCTGTTGCTCTCTTCGTCGAGGCATTTGATCGAGCAGGTTTGGCTGTGTGGTGCTCTTGCTGCTGCAGGTGACTCAGAAGGAGGTCCCCACGCACAAGGCGATGGGGGTGCCGCTAAACGCGTACATGCTCCACAACCTGGCGCACGTGGAGCTCAATGCCATCGACCTTGCCTGGGATACTGTGGTGCGGTTCTCGCCGCTCCGGGACACCCTGGGAGATGGCTTCTTTGCCGATTTTGCGCGTGTGGCCGACGACGAGAGCCGGCATTTTCGGTGGTATTCACAGCGGCTTGCCGAGCTTGGGTTCAGGTGAGTGGCACAAAGAATGCGGCAGTGTGGATGTTGAATCGATGCGAAATCTCTGTCCACTGGTTGTTCTGCCTGTTGTCAACTTGTCATACATTGGCGGTGATAGTTTCCTTTATGACCTATGTCAGATTGTTGTAAGTTTGTAACAGTTTCTGTGGACAGATATGGCGATATGCCTGTCCACAATCTTCTGTGGAGGGAGTGTGCAAAATCCTCAAGTGATGTTTCTGCACGGATGGCTGTTATACCTCTAGTACAGGTGCCAGATCATCTTCTTCTCTGCGATACTGTAAAAAATACATTGTTTATGACCTGCTCGGTTTGAACCATGAGTTTCCAAATCTTTTTAGATGACAGTAGTTGGTGAATAATTTTGATTTACTAGACTTGACCGATATGTTGATGATTAGAACCTTAATAGGAAGCTAGAGGCCTTGATGCTGGACCAAGACTAGTCCAGAAGTTAATTGGCTTTGCGGATCATAGATCTGCCGACATTGTGGCAAAAGTAGCAGAGGAAGAGCTTGCACATGTTTCTGTAGGTTTATATTGGTTCCTGAAAGTATGCGAAATGATGGGCCGTGTCCCTGGTGCTGCTTTTAGAGGTTAGGCTGGTTCTTTATGATCCACTAAATACAATTTCATGAAATTATGTTGATTAATGGATTGTTTCTCTGTAACATTCCAGACTTGATAAAGGAGCATGATGTTGTAATGAGGGGTCCATTTAACTACCAATCTCGTGATGAAGCTGGTATACCTCGAGAATGGTAAGCTTTGACTATACTGTGACTATGAATCTAGAAGTATTGCATGTATATATGAATAGGTTATGTTGTTGATGCTGTTATTCAGGTATGATGAGACGCTTAAACCTGAAGTTGCAAGCAACCTTTCAGAGGTGAGGGACTATCTATTGTTTATCCAGTGTGTTTTGATGTATCTAACTTGTGGCGTGTACCTCACAGGTGCATGATAGGCTAGCATGTGTTGTTGAGATGGAGAAAGAGAATGCTAGTTTGAATGGCTAAGTCTCACCTGACGAATACATGAGAGATTTGGTACGTACGACGCAGATATTCTAGCACACTGATACTTTTTTCTTGGTTTATTTTGATGCCAACCACCACCAAACTGCTTTCGTCCCTTGTCTATATTCTACTTATTGGACCTTTCCAGTTTGACATACATGATCACATCTATTATGTCGTATTATCATTATGGAAAAGATAAGATTTTTTTTGTTATGCTAGTATGCATCAGCTGATTCAGCTATATGTGCACTTCGAATGATTGTAGGAAAGAAAAACACCGAGTGTTCAAGTTGTTGACAGTGGGGTCCTGCCTGCCAGTCGGCTTCACAAGCCAAGGATTAGGGACGCACAAAGTTTCCTTAGCCTCAAAGTTTTTGATGGGCAAGCACCCATAATTAGGAATGCAAGTTGGGCAGGGGTACCCCCTAAGCCATCCTAGTTATTTTGCTTCACAACTAACACGAGGATTATGGACAGCAATTAGCAGGAAATGAACCACCAATTGAATGAAATGGATGGATGTATTGATTGACCCACCTGCATCACTTTGCCAGAATAGCCATCCTGATAAATTTACAGTCTAGTATATACCTGCTCAAATGTCATGAACAAAAAGGACCTGAACATTCTTTTTTCTGCATGTGTATAAGTGTATTCCACAACACGCAAGGCCTCATGTAGTTGGCTTCATTCTCAAATGGGACGCGCTTCTGGTGCCCTTTGATCAGTTAACTAAAGTAAGAAAGCATTTGCAGTAGGTAGCTCTCTATTTTTTTCGGGGTAAAAATAGAAAGCATCGGCTCAATATCATTGCAGTGGTGTAAATTGGTGAATACCATCCAATGTAAGGATGGCATGTGGGGCCTGAGGCCACATGTTAGTGTCAATCCTGGACGCTATTCTCTTGCGTGATCGAGCAATATTGCCCTTTAAAGTAAGCTTCTGGTACCAGGATGAACACAAATCCGGTTTGTTGTTTCCTTGTCACGTACACTTCTGTTTCTCCATCCAATGAGTTGATGGCACGGCACAGAGTTTAACAAATTACGTAGATTTCTGCTGCTAAACACCAATTTTCTTCTCCAGCTCAAACATGGTGATTCAGTTGCGTATTTACTACTTTCATGAATGCTTAGGCTAGCTGTAGTGGCGTTTGCCAAGTTGCTGCCCCAAGGCAAAGCGGATGCAGAAACGCCTCAGTTTTGCACAGTCCGCGCCCTGTACAGAAGTCATCAAGTCAAGTCTCTTACCGGCTGGGGGCATAATTTGCTGCTGGGAGCGAGGTGCTGTTGGCCTGAGCTGCAAGAGCTGGAGAACGATGGACAACATATGGTAACCAGTTCATGTCAGTCACAGTTCAGGGGAAAGCCAAACGTTTCACGTTATGTGATGTATCGGCGGACGTGTGTCACAGTTGACCACGATGCTATTTTTAAATCAATGAATATAAAATGTGTTGATCCGATCGGCCGATCGCTTGTCATCCTGAAAGTTGAAGCTTCACAGTTCTGAAATTCTGTTTCACTGAGCTTTCCTCTGCCATTTTGTAGTGTTCCGATGTTGTCAGCGAGCATTTTGAGTTTGTTGAGTTTCTTTCTGGAAAGGAGGTGGAATTATCGGGTTGGAATGATCTGGCCAGCGGTGTGTACCGGCTGCCGGCTGTAGGCTCCCAACGGGCACGTGGGAGCCGGTGGCGCGGCCGCCACAGGCTATCGTTCGCCGCCCACTTCCAACTCCGCCTACCGTGTCCAATGTCCCCAGACTAAACCGACCCGGTGTCGCGCCGGCACGCGTCCCCGGTCGCCGGCGGCGTCACGCATCCCCAAAAACAGAACCGCCTCACCGGTCAAACACTGACGTCGCACCAACACATCTCGTCCGGGCCGGTGCAGCTGCCCACGGGTCCTTCCGGGCAGCTTCCCGCGTCATCTCGGCCGTTCGTTTGCGTACCGACGGCCCGGGATCGCCCTTGCCGGATTTCCTCGCTGCCGCCTGCCCACCGCAGCGCATTATTGCCAGCCTTGCCGCACGCGGATAAATCAAACTCGCCGCGCCGGAAAGCGACCGCAGAGCCGGCCCGTCTCCTCTCCTCCTCGATATATGACCACCAGCACTGTGTTTCCCACGCCTAACCACTCCGACGCGTGACAGCCGCCGGCGCCGATCTGACCAGCCTCCCTCCGCCTGCCTCGCACGCGCGCCGGGGAAAGGGAAAGGGAAAGGGAAAGGGAGAGAGGATCAGAGGAAGATGTGCTGCTGTTGCGGCGGCGGCGACCGCGACCACGACCACGGCTGCCGGCCGCTCGGGTTCCTGCTCGGCCTGCCCTTCGCGCTCCTCGCCGTCCTCGTCTCCATCGTCGGCGCCATCATCTGGATCATCGGGTACGTTTCCTCCTCCTCCTCCTCGTTCTGCGAATTTGCCACCACCAACCTGGCTGTTGGTCTGACGTGATCCGCTGGTGCGAGCAGGCTGCCCATCTCGTGCATCTGCCCGTGCTGCCTGTGCGTGACGCTGCTGCTGGAGGCGGCGGTGGAGCTCGTCAAGGCGCCGCTGCACGTCATGACGTGGTTCACCTCCAAGATACCCTGCTGATTCCGCGGTGACCAGGGGCCGCTCGCTCGCCCCCTCGCTCATGGCTTAGTCGGCGCTGCACATGCCCGCAGATTCTTGTTGTTTTTTCCCACCTGGAAACATATATGTTCGCGGATTGATTGGTGTATATTCGTACCGTGGCTGATGATTCCTGCTCGTTTCCCCCTCTGGTTCGATCGTTTCTGTGATCCCTTCCGGATGTTTGGTGATTGTGACTTTACTTTTCGCGACTGTTAGCGACTGCATGTAGTTCTGTTTCCGTCAGTTTCTTCGGCTGTTGGTTATTCACTTATTTGTCAGCGATTGCTATGGACGATGTCTACCGTGTGCTCTTGTTGATTAGGCTTGTATACAATGCAAGTCTGTTAGGGAAGATGCTTAGAAAAATAAATCAGTATTTCTTTAAGCACCGGTGCTTATTGTAGACGCTTAATCAAGCGTCTCTTCTATGAAAATAGACCATGGTGTTTCAGAAAAATTCAGTTTATTTTTCTAAACACCTTCTTAAACACTTAGCATTGTACAAGATCTTAGGGCAACTCCACCGCCGACCTGCAAATCTCCTCAATCCGTGGATACGGATTGGGAGGCGGCCATCCAACGTTGTCTGCATGCATTTAAAGCCGGGTTTCAATTTAGCGGGTGAAATTCATGCAAACCAGCTAATATTCATCAATGTTCAGAAAGAAAATAGCACTATCATCCATACATAGCATGCAAATAAGTTTGACGTTCAACAAGTTCTTCGGCGGATCTTGTTGTCCCATACATACTGTCCCTTTAGCTTCATCCAATTTTTCGGCGGATCTTGTTGTCCCACACATACTGTCCCTTTAGCTTCATCCAACGGTATGTGCACATAAATGGACGTTCCTCTGTCGTGTGGTACATCATGGCAGCACGTACGGGCTACACAATGTGTAGAGCAACATTGAGTGAATGAATGATTCAATCAATCAACAAGTTGAGGAAGAAGAAGCAAAACTTATGATCTGCTCCTCTGCCGCGTGCAATGGCCACCTTGCCTCTACCAGTAGCGGAGCCAGGACAGAGGCACGCCCCAGGCCACCTTCGGAGCTACAATATCTACAGTGATCAATAGTAGTAGGTATTTTATGAACAGTCAACTAAGGAATTGGCAGCTACGCCCCAGGCCAAGGCCCCTGTTGCCTGTTGCTGGCTCCACCACTGCCTCTAGCTGAACAACTACGTGACAAAACTTGGTAACGATGTTGGTGCTGGAGCAGAGGGTGGACAGAGTTCTCGTAAAAGGCAAGCGGGCGCGTCGGTGCTGGTTGCAAACGTCCGACAACGCTAGTGTGGCGGCCAAAGAGGTACAATTGCCGACGTGGAGGTGGAGGTTGCAGATGCAAAACAAGGGGGAGAACTGACAAAGTGGAAGAAAATGAGAGCGGGAAGGCGGATTCAGTGGGCCTGGGGTGTCAGAGTCCAACGTTGGTGCTGCCGGACTCGCGCACCCCCCACTTTGTCTCCACTTTATGGGAGAAACTGATGCACTAACGCGCCCTCACAATGTTGTCATGGATGATGTGCATGTCATAAGGCACAACGTGATTTCGTGCGTGAAACGATTCATGCACTTGTTGGTAGAATGTCACTCCTCTGCTCCTGCTTACGAAATCCGTGGAAACGGCCAACCGCAAATCGCACAACAACTCATCATCCATGGTCAAGTACCCCGCCATCCTTCTTACTCTAAAAAATGACATGGCATCCGATTAGTCATGGATAAGGCATGGGTACAATTATGCGCCCATGGGTACACCCAAATCCGACGAAATGATCATATAGGTGGTTAATATGAGTCATAAACCTATGCTACCGAGTCTTTGCATATAAGTTCTAAAGAACTTGACATCTATGTCATAGGCCGCCTCCATTTTATGCTCACACCCCCAACAATACCCCGCCCCCATCCTCCTCACAATCATCATTTCAACAACCATATAAACCTCTCAGAGGCACCAATATACCCATCATTGATGTATATATTAATATGCCCGATGGGTACCCATCGGGCATGGATACCCATAGGGTATGGGCATGGGCATGGGCATGGATTTATGCCCGATGGGTAGGGTATGGGTATTATTTTGCCGCGGGTGGTACTTTTATGGAAATCACATTAGGAGAAGCTACTAAACTCCTAGATAATATTATGGCAAATTACTCTCAATGGCATACCGAAAGATCTTCTACTAGTAAAAAAGTGCATGCTATTAAAGAAATAAGTACTTTGAGTGAAAAGACGGATGAACTTATGAAATTGATAGCTAGCAAGAGTGCTCCTATTGATACTAATGATATGCCTTTGTATACTTTGATTGAGAATAATAATGAATCTATGGATGTGAATTTTGTTGGTAGGATCAATTTTGGTAATAACGCGTATAGAGGAAATTATAATCCTAGGCCATTTCCTAGTAATTCTCTAATAATTATGAAAATTCCTACAACAATTATTAATTATAATAAGATATCTCTTGAGAATAATATTAAAGATTTTATTAACTCCCAAAAGATTTTCAATGCTGTGGTAGAAGAAAAATTGCTCAAGATTGATGATTTGGCTAGAAACATTGACATAATTTCTTATGAGATTGATTCTTTTAAGATTAGATCTATGCCACCCAAGCTTGATATTAATGAGTCTGTGAAAGCTATCCAAATTTCTATTAATGAAAGTAGGGAGAGAACCGCTAGGATGCGTGCTAAGAGAGAATGGCTAGAAAAAGTATGTTCTTCTAGTTTTTGCGATAATCATGATGAAGATCTTAAAGTGCATGGTGTGACTCCTATTTAATCTTTGTTTTTATATAAAACTTGATAAATAAGGGACTGAAGATGAGTCAACTTTAGCTAGAAGGCATCCCAATAATTTGGAGGGTGAAGATCTTAATGAAAAAAAAAGATAAAAGTGGGATTAGCGAGGTTAAAACTTTAACTACTGATGGGCCCACTATTTTGGATTTTAAGGAATTTAATTATGATAATTGCTCTTTTCTTGTGTGTATTTCCTTGTTATAATCTATGATTAATTCACCTCATGCTTGTAAACAAAATAAGGCTTTTACTGAACATATTGTTGATGGTATGATAAAATCGTTTGAAGAAAAACTTGAGTTGGAAGTTTTAATCCCTAGAAAGATTTATGATGAATGGGAACCTACTATTAAGATTAAGAGTGTAATGCTTTATTTGATTTGGGTGCTAGTGTTTCCACTATTCTGAAAACTTTATGTGATGTGCTAGGTTTTCATAAACTTGATGGTTGTTCCTTAAATTTGCATTTAGCGGATTCCACTATTAAGAAACCAATGTGAAGAATTAATGTTGTTCTTATTTTTGCAAATAGGAATTATGTGCCCGTAGATTTTATTGTGCTTGATATAGATTGCAATCCTACATGTCCTATTATTCTTGGTAGACCTTTCCTTAGAACGATTGGTGCAATATTCATATGAAAGAAGGAAACATTAGATTTCAATTTTCATTAAGGAAGGGCACGAAACACTTTTCAAGAAAGAAAATTAAGTTTCCATATGAATCTATTATGAGGGCCACTTATGGATTGAATACCAAAGACGACAATACCTAGATCTATGCAATATGCCTAGCTAGGGGCGTAAAACAATAGTGCTTGTTGGGAGGCAACCCAATTTTATTTTATGTTTTTGCTTATATTTTTCAATAAATATGAAATTACACATCTGTTATGATTGTGTTTTAGTGTTTTAAATTAGTGTATGTGCCAAGTAACACCTTTGGGATGGTTTGGAAGATAGTTGATTTGATTATGTGAGAAAACAGAAACTTTTGCGCCCAGTAACAAAATTGATCCGATCTGCTGGAACATGATAAATTCTTGAAATGTTTCCACTTTATTGATATACAAATTTCCCATGTTGTTCTGTTTTTTATGAATTTTTGGAGTTACATAAATTTGGTCAAAGTCCAGATTACTACAGACTGTTCTGTTTTTGACATATTCTGTTTTCATTGCGTTGTTTGCTTATTTTGATGAATCTATGGGTAGTATCGGGGGGTATGAACCATGGAGAAGTTACAATATGGTATATATAATGAAAATACAAAATTGGAATGAGTTTACAACAGTACCTAAAAGTGGTTATTTGCTTTGTTTCACTAACGGATCTCACGAGTTTTCTGTTGAGTTTTGTGTTGTGCAGTTTTCAAGTTTTGGGTGAAGTTTCGATGGACTACGGAATAAGGAGTGGCAAGAGACTAAGCTTGGGGATGACCAAGGCACCCCAAGGTAATATTCAAGGACAACCAAGCATCTAAGTTTGGGGATGCCTCGGATGGCATCCCCTCTTTTGTCTTCAATCCATTGGTAAATTACTTGAGGCTATATTTTTATTCACCAGATGATATGTGTTTTGCTTGGAGTGTCTTGTATTATATGGGTCTTTTCTTTTTAGTTTTCCACAATCATCCTTACTGTACACACCTTTTTAGAGGGACACACATTAATCGTGAATTTATTAGAATACTCTATGTGCTTCACTTATATCTTTTGAGCTAGTTAGTTGCTCTAGTGCTTCAATTATATCTTTTTAGAGCACATCAGTGGTTTTATTTTGAAGAAATTGATGAACTCTAATGAATCATTTATATTATTTTGTTAGTCTTGAAAATAGTATGGCAATTTGCTTAGGTTATGAATTTAGTCCTAATATGATAATGTATTCAAGAGGGATATAATAAAAACTTTCATGAAAATCCTTGAATATATGACAAGTTTAATCCTTGTATTTGTTGTGAGATATAAAGATGGTGATATTAGATTCATGCTAGTGAGTAATTGTGGTTTAGTAATAATATTTGTGTTAAGGTTTGTGATTCCCGAAGCATGCACATATGGTCTCGTTATGCGATGAAGTTGGAGCATGATTTATTTTTGATTGTCTTCCTTATGAGTGGCAGTTGAGGACGAGCGATGGTCTTTTCCTACCAATATACCCCCCTAGGAGCATGCGTAGTAGTAATTTTCTTTTAGGATTAATAAACTTTTACAATAAGTATGTGAGTTCTTTATGACCAATGTTGAGTCCATGGATTATACGCACTCTCACCCTTCCACCATTGCTAGCCTCTTCGGTACCGTGCATTGCCCTTTCTCACCTTGAGAGTTGGTTCAAACTTTGGCGGTGCATCCAAATCCCGTGATATGATACACTCTTTCACACATAAGCCGCCTTATATCTTCCTCAAAACAGCCACCATACCTACCTATTATGACACTTCCATAACCATTCCGAGATATTTTGCCATGCAACTTTCACCGTTCCATTTTATTATGACACATACCATCATTGTCATATTGCTTCGCATGATATGCATGAGGCATTCATATAGAGTCATATTTTTTCTAGTATCGAGTTGTAAATCTTGGGTTGTAAGTAAATAAAAGTGTGATGATCATCATTATTAGAGCATTGTCCCATGTAAGGAAAGGATGATGGAGACTATGATTCCCCCACAAGTTCGCATGAGACTCCGGACTTAAATAAAAAAAGGCCAAAGAGCCCAAAATAAAAAAAAGAAAAAGAGAGAAGGGACAATTGTACTATCCTTTTCCACATTCGTGCTTCAAAGCAGCACCACATTTTTCATGATAGAGAGTCTCCTATTTTGTCACTTTCATATATTACTAGTGGGATTTTTTTCATTATAGAACTTGACTTGTATATTCCAATGATGGGCTTCCTCAAATTGCCCTAGGTCTTCGCGAGCAAGCAAGTTGGATGCACACCCACTTAGTTTTCTTTTGAGCTTTCATACACTTGTAGCTCTAGTGCATCTGTTGCATGGCAATACCTACTCCATGTATTGACATCAATTGATGGGCATCTCCATAGCCCATTTATTAGCCTCGTCAATGCCAGACTTTCTCCTTTTTTGTCTTCACCACAAACCTCCACCATCATATTCTATTCCACCTATAGTGCTATATTCATGGCTCACATCCATGTATTGCGTGAGAGTTGAAAAAGCTTAAGAGCGTTAAAAGTATGAACCAATTGTTTGGCTTGTCATCGGGGTCGTGCATGATAAATACTTTGTGTTATAAAGATAAAGCATGACAAGATTATATGATTTCGTAGGGATAACTTTCTTTAGCCATAATATTTTGAGAAGACATGATTGCTTTATTAGTATCCTTGAAGTATTATTGTTTTTTGTCGGATGTGGGGTTCCGGCAAACCCTTAAGGTTCGAACACTAGGGTGTGTGCGAAGTCTTTTCCTCCCACCGATCTACGCCCTAGCTCGCTAAGATCTCGCGGACGAACTCTACGAACTCGCAACACAGAAAGACACAAGATTTATACTGGTTCGGGCCACCATTGTGGTGTAATACCCTACTACAGTGTGGTGGTGGATTGCCTCTAGGGCTGATGATGAACAATACAAGGGGAAGAACAGCCTCCTGAGGTTGAGGTGTTCTCGTGCTTGATGCACTTGTGTGGTCGGGGATGATCTTGATGATCTGTCCACTCTTGTCTGTCTCTCTTGTCCGTCCCCTCCTCCGTCGCCTCCTCCGTCGCTCTTTTTCGTGGTGGTGGCTTTCTGTACTTATATAGGCCATGGTCCTCTTCCCAAATATTGAGAGGGAAGGGAGCCAACAACGACAGGCAAATTTGAAGGGGGACAACCAGTACAAGCTATCCTAACAAAGGTGGTCTCCGCCTACGAAAGGCTCTGGTGGTGACGCCGTCTTGGGCTCCACGATGACCTCCGTCTTGCCGTCCTTCTGGTCTTGGTCTTGTTGCACCGATATGGCAACCTTTGCCTGATGCCTCGGTACTCCTCGCCTGTGCCGGCCTCCTTAGCACCAAAGAGGAAACAAGGACGTTGCGCACGCTGGCGCCCGCCTGGTGTCGATCGTCATGGCTCACGTCACGAGAGGCTCGTGAGGTTTGCCTCGCCTTGATATCTCCGCCCCTCGTGAGCCTGCCCGACTAGGCCACTCCAGAGGAGGTCTCATGTCGTCCGCGTCGCGAGACTTGGCCCCTCACGAGGGTCTTGGATGCCTTGTTGATGAAGATGGGCCGTACGGCCTGCTAGCTTAGCCACGCTGCGGGCCACAGGCAGGCAAGTCTGGGGACCCCCATTCCCAGAACGATGACAGTAGCCCCCAGGCCCAAGGTGCGCTCGGGCTTGGCTTCATGGCGAAGCCAAGGGTCAAGTACGGAGCACCACGGGCCCCCAAAAGCCTATGGCCTCGATTGACGCGTGGAGGTTGATTGGACGTGGGCGTCTCCGGTTCCCCACGCTGCCTCGGCAACTGCTCGACCTGACAAAAGGCTGGCACATGCAGCACTTGCCTTCATTGCTTCTTCTTCGCCTTGCTCCAGATCCCCTTCCTTGTTCTCCGCCACCGCTATCTCCAGATCCGCTCCAATCTCATCCCGTAGCTGTGATCCATGGCGCCGCGCAAGGCCAAGGCTTCCTTAGTGCCGGCTTGGTATGAGCCAGCCCTTGAGGCGCCCTCCGTCACGGAGAAGAGCCTCGCCTCCGTGCGCCTGCTGACGACGGGCAAAAGTAATGAGTGGGGGGAGACCGAGCTCCGGCTTGCCGGAGCCCGAGGAAAGCACCTTCTTCCCCTTCTTCTCGAGCAGTGTCGCCGTCGGGTTGGTTCCTCCCTTCTCTGATTTCTTTTACGAAGTCCTCGACCACTACGGGCTGCAGGCGTTGCATCTCCATCCCAACTCTGTCCTCCTCCTGTCCATCTTTGCCTACTACTGTGAGGCGTACTTGAGTGTGATGCCGTCCGTGGTGCTCCTGCGCCATTTCTTTTTCCTCCGTGTCAGCGAGGGTCACATCTCTGGATGCACTAACTTCGTCGCATCCGGCAAGGCCAACTCGATCTCGAGCACCGGGAAGAGGGCCGACAACATTTGATCCAAATGGGTCATGATGGACGCCAAGTGCGCTGATCCTTGTCTGGCGCTGCCTATGGTGGCGCCCTCTCTCCACGGGGGGTGGCCCAGGGCGGAGCTTGCTGATGAGCGGGCATAGTCTATGTTGGGGCAGATGGTGACCGACCTGAAGTCGGGCAACGCGAGGGCGGCAAAGGTTACGGGGGTCATGCTTCTGAGGGAGTTCTTGACATTGTGAGTAGCCCCACTCCAGGCACATGCACGCCCCCTGTGGGAGCTTGAAGAAGAGGGAAATAAGACCCGCTTGAGGCCGGGGGCCTTGCCTGACGATGAACTGGCCGCTGTTCTGCGCCTATAGTTGGGGAAAACCAGGAGTACCCTCCAAGCGCCTTCGTCCCCCTGTTCCAACGCAGGGATCGGGAGGAATTCGTCGCCTCCAGGCTGACCTTTGACGCGCGTGGGTTGGTGCCGCCGGCGCTCCTGGGAGCCCCCGTGGCACCGAAACCGGTGGAGGTGTCTTCTGACGAGCCCCGCGGGGAGGGGGAAGAGGAGGAGGACCCGGAGAAGACTCTGGAAGAGGTGGGGAAGACTTCCCCTTTGAGCAAGGCCGAGATCCTCCGCGCCCTTCCTGACGATGCCGAGGCCGACGCTCGCCAAAGGGAGAGGCAGCAGCCCCCCATCCCGACGAGGGGTAGGTCATCATTGGTGCCTCGCAATGTCGCCTCCATCCCGATCCTGTCAGGCTTCAGGCTTCCTAAGCAAAAGTACGTCGCGGTGGATCAGTAAGTGTCTCAAGCTTCGCCTTGTCCCTGTTTGTACTCATCATTTCCTGATGTTGGCCCTTGGTTGATCAGGCCGACGTCTTCTGTGAAGAAAAGGAAGGAGGATGCGGCGTTCGTGCCTCCTTCCTCAGAGAAAGGGGGTAGCAGCGCCCGCATCTCCCCAGCCTGGTCGTCCTCGCGGGGCCAAGAGGAGCATTGCCATGTCGAAGCAGCCCCCATGGCCCTGCTAGCTCCGGAAGTGCCGGTGCCTGGCGCGGCCGATGATGTTCCAGCTGCTCCTGAAGTCGCGGTTTCCCAGGCCCTGGTGACGATGTCGCTGAAAGTACATGTAGTCCCCATGTGTGGTTTTGGTAATTAGTGACAATCCTTATGGACTAATGTTTGCATTGAGATATACATTTGAAGGTTAGTCCCATTGGAAAATGATTGAAGAATAACGGAAGAAAACTCCTTTGAAGCAACAATTACATTGAGATGATCAAAATGAAGTTCATTGGAGTATCTTAAGGGTTGCCATGCTTAGAGCTATGGTTTGAGCCATAATGGATCAAGATCTTAAAAGGATGATTTGGATGATGAATTCTAGGAGTGGCTCAAAGATATGATCATAATGGACTCATGTGTTGTGTCATGATTGATCAAGTATTCAAGCAAGCTATTCAAGTGAAGAATTCAATATACCCTTCAAGACGTCAAGATTAAACATGGAGTAGATATATAGGTTGACCAAGATTAAGCTCAAAGATCAAACTCTAAATGGTCAACACATGAGCGCAAACGATGCACCGCATAGGATCTTGTGGTATGATAAGGAATTATCAATTGCACTCTGTGTACTAACCCATACTATGTGTTGTCTATATTTTTGAGGGTTAGGTGATTCTCATGGGCTCGCATCGAGAGAGAGAGATTTCAAGTGTCTATGAGAGGATTCCATCAAGTGTTGGTGATCATGGATGTTAAGGGCAAGTTCAAGATAACCATCCCAAAGGATTACATGCTTGAAGCTTGTGGATGATCACATGATGGACAAGTGAAGATGAATACAAAGGAAAGCTTCCCACATTGTGTATGGGGGAGAGACTTGAAGACTTCACTAATGTCTTGCCTTCAACTTTAGCCAAGAAGAAACATCAACATCAATCTCAAGTGAACGGCTCGTGTCAAAGGTATTAATTCCTTTGACGTTAGTGTTGTTGTGGAGTGATGACCACCAAAGAAACATATACACTCAAGAATGGATTCTTGATAGCTATGTAGTGTAGATCTTTTATGATTCTTGAGTTATAGGGATCCCGCACTATTAAGAGGGGATCAAAGGGGTTTGTGATGGATTTTCTCAAGTCAACATCTTCCCTACACAATTCCACTCCTATCCTATATACCAAACAAAATCCAAAGCCAAATAGGTTTCCCAAATATATGATAACATCTTTGCATATTTGGCATCCTCCATTTTGGTTGATCTTGGATGGTTCTCTATGTGAGGACCTGGGGTTTTTCCATAGCTTCAAAACGAGCCCAAGATCATCAAAATCGGAGTTCGTATGAAAAAGTTATGCATGTTTTACTTTCGGTATGCTGTCTGTTTTCTACGGGGACGGAAGTTCCGGGCAGCCCGGAAGTTCCGGGGGCCGGAAGTTCTGGGGAAAGTTCCGGGTTAACCAGAGAGTTTGCACATATCTGTTCCAAAGGGAGCCCAGAAGTTCCGGGGGCCAGAAGTTCCGGGCAGATTCCGGGCCAAGTTCCGGGCTAACCAGAAATTTGCACATATGTGTCCAATAGCTGGCCAGGAAGTTCCGGGCCTGCCCAGAAGTTCCGGGCTGCGTTTTTCTGTGCGTAACGGGCAGATTTGGTGGGGCACCTATATAAGGCACCCTTCTTCCCCATCAAGTTAGATCTTTTTGGATCTAAGATTTCCCCATTCTTTTGAGCTCTATCCTCCTTCCCCAAGCCTCAAAACTCCAATCCATTTGGGGGAAACTATCCCATGGATCTAGGGTTCATTTGTTGACCTCCTCCATTGTTCCTCTCCTCCCCCATCCCTCCATATCATTAGTTGCTATTGGTGGGATTTTAGAGAGAGGGATTTGAGCCTTCTCGTGCTAGACCCCGAAGAGATTTGTGAGAGTTCCTGAGAGAGATTTCATCCAAGCATACACCCACTCCTCCTCTCTCTTTTGACCAAAGCAATTTGTGATTTGAGCAAGTCTTGAGCATTCCCCCTTTATCTTGTTACTCTTGGAGGTTGGAGACTCCTAGGCGGTAGGAGTGCTCCGGTGAGGAATCAACTTGTGATTTGTCCCCCGGAAAGTTTGTGAAGGTTTGGAGGCCGCCTCAAGGTCTACCACTAGTGGTTGGGAATCACCTTCGTGGTGATATCTCAAGGAGAATAGGGTGAGCCTTCGTGTCATTGGCATGCCTTCGTGGTAACATCCACCTCTCTAACGGTGACTAGCTTCCCTCCAAGGAAGTGAACATCGGGATACATCCTCGTCTTTGTGACTTTGGTTATCCCTAACTCTAACTCCTTACTTGTGGTTTACTTTGGTCATTGGACCGCGCATTCACTATATCTTGTTGTCCTCATTATATTGTGGTGGTTCATTATATTGTGTTGGCCATTTCCTTGTAGAGATTATTTAGGCCTACACTTCATATTCCGCAATTCATACTTGCTACTATTGATATACTTTGTGATTAGTGTGAATTACTAACTTGTGTCATACACTTCCATATATTGTGATATTGCTCAAGTAAATTTTTGTAACTTAGTTGAGTTTGCTTGTATCATTCAATTCCATATATTGTGATACAATTTGTGTAAGCTTGTATTGCTTACTGGTGGTTGTGTGTATTATTCATTTCCATATCTCGTGATATACATTGAGTAAGTTTGTGTGACTTACTTGTGCTTACTTACATCCTCGTTAGTCTCATCTTGTTTATGCTAAGTTGTTGGTGCACTTAGTGAGCCTAGTATATTTAGGATTTGTGCTTGAAAAGTATCCGCTTTTTTTATTTCTGCATTAGGATATAGCCAAATCCATAAAATATTTTAAAATGCCTATTCACCCCCCTCTAGGTGACATCGTGGTCCTTTCAATTGGTATCAGAGCTAGGTCTCTCCTTATTAGGCTTAACCACCTAGAGAGTAACGATGTCAACTAGTGAACTAGTGCACGAGGACACATTTTGTTTTAATGGCACAAATTACATTAGGTGGAGATTACACATGCTTTGTCACTTTCGGGCCATGGGTCCAAATGCTTTGCGGATTGTGGTTGTAGGGAATTCAAATCTAAAGGATGGACAATCTCCGTCACTTGATGATATGCATCTTGAGTGTGAAGCTTTAAGTGTCATTCACCAAGCTATAACCTTCGAGGTGTTCAAGTCAATCTCGCCTTGTTCGTTGCCTCATGAGGCTTGGACCAAAATTGAAGATATATATGGTGGGTCCAATCTTGATGAAGACAATATTATTTTCGGGGAGTTAATGGAGGAGTTCTCCACATTTGTAAATCATGAAGAACTCTCTATTGCTTCCACTTCCAATTACTTGGACACTTCAATATCTTCCACTTCACCAACATGTGGCATGCCACAAGGTAATGACATGGTGAGTGAAGAAATATCGTGTGATGATATGCTTGATCTCCCATGTTGCCATGATAGAAATGCTTTGGTTTCCTCTAGTTGTCCTATAACTAACCATGTAGAGGAAATCAAGAAAGATGAGGCATGCTTGATTGATGAATAACCCTCTTCTCCAAAAGAATCATCATCAACCCCCTTTGTTCACATGTGCCTAATGGCAAGAGGTAATGACGAGATATCATCTTCTCTCAGTGATAATGATGATAGTTGTAATGAGGATGATGATGATGACTTGACTCAAAATCTCTATGAGATTGGGAAAACACTTCATAGAGCTAAAAATAACACTTATAAAAGGTTCCAAGATGTTCTTGCTTGCTTTAAAAAATGTAATGACTTATTTCTTAACGAGCAAGCAAAAAGTGAACAACTTGAACATGAACTTGCTAAGGCTCATCAATGTCTTAGTGATTTGAGGTCTTTAAAAGAAGAGATTGAAGTTTCTCATTGTAAACTTAAAGAGGATTTTGAGCACCTTGACCTTGGCTACAAGAATGTCAAAGGAGAGCTCACCAAACTTTCTAAGTCTCATGGGGAACTTCAAGCTACTCATGCGGAGTCTCTAGTTTCTACATGCTCATCTCATATTGATAATGATGCTTGTGCTACTAACTTTATCTTGTGTGAAGCATCGATATTAAAAGAAAATGTTGAGCTTAGGACTCAACTTGATTTTCTAACTAGCAATTATGGGAAATTGGAAGAAAGTCATGAAAAGCTCTCGGGCACTCACGAGGATCTTCTAATCTCTCATGATGGGCTAAAGTTAGCTCATGAGGCTATGGTCACCAAGGTAAAATCGTGTGAGTCTCATGTGGATATTATCGCACCTTCAACTCAAAATACCTTATTGCCATGTGCTAGTCCTTGCAATTCCTCTCTACATGATATTGATACATCTTGTGATGAATTGCTCACCATGCCTTGTTGCTCTAACAATGAAGCTTCTATTTCCTCTAGTTCTTTTGTTAATACTAACCTTGTAGAGGAAAATAAAGATCTCAAGGCCCAAGTCACTAGTTTGAAGAAAGACTTGGAAAAATGTTGTGATAATATCTTGAGTGTGCAAAAGGACCCTCAAGACAAAATAGGACTTGATTTCATCTCCAACAAGATGAAGTCCAAGAACAAGAAGAAGGGACAAGATCAAGTCGAGAATCCGGCCAACATTATTTGCTTCAAGTGCAAGAATGTTGGACACCATGTGAGGTCTTGTCCATTGAAGAAGAAGGCTTCAAGTGTGAAGCGTCAAGGGAAGTGGCCTGAAGTTCAATCTCAAGATAATGAAAGGCCTCTCCCCATGCTTAACCAAGATAATGTTCTCCAAGTTGAGAAAGTAAAAAAGAAGAGAAAGGGGAGCACATGTTGCTATATTTGCCGTGAGAAGGGACACATATCTTCATCATGTCCCAACGGTAATGTGTCTAAGCCTCCAATTATCAATGATCATTATTAACTTAGGAAGGATGTTGATGGTAATATGTTTGCCAAGTATGTTGGTGCCCAAAGTGGTTTGAAAGTGGATAAGACCATTTGGGTTGCCAAGCCTATTGTTACTAACTTCTTAGGACCCAACGTGGTTGGGGACCATCGAGCTCAAACTTGATCAATAGGTGTGTGGAGGGCATTGGAGACGTGGCTTGTTCATGAAGAAAAATTATTCTCACCATTCATTATGGTTCAAACCAAGTCAAGTGAATTATCATCATATTTGTCATTCCAATGCTCCTCGTGGCGGTAACTTGTATTTGTATTATCTACATTGAAAGTTACTAGCCCCATGCATGCTTAGGTTTTGTACCTAGCATGTGTTTTTATATGTTGTGTCTCCTAATATGATTGATTTGTGTTATCTAGCATGTGTAGGTTGCAATGCATGTCATATATTTGTGTGTGTAGTCTCGAGCCTTTATTGCTTCATTAGTTGAATCTTCCTTGTTTTTTTGAGATATTAATGGATTATCACATTATGGGGGAGTGTTATATATGCTCTAGGCACATCACAAACCTAAAATGTGTATATATATGGGATACCACCTAGTATTTATAGTGCAAGATTAATTATCTAGTCACTATGTGGTATGTCAAGTTCATTCGAAACTCAAATTCTCATCCATTGATTATGTTTGGCTGGATTTCATATGCCTCTTATGTATAATACATGGATCATCACATTATGGGGGAGTGATATGCTTTGTGCATATCACAATCCTTGTTAATATGAACAATTGAGGGAAGCCACTTAGAATTTATATTTGAGATTATCTTATATCTCCGTGGCATGCAATGCCTTGTTTACGTATGGCATTCTTGTGCGGTTTTGCCCATGGTTATCTTAAAAATCATATTTGGAAAATCGTTTGATTAAAGCTATTCCAGTTGTTGCTTTGCATGATGATCTTTCTAATTGGAATGTTAATAAGTTGTTATCCAAGCATTGTGTTTATTTCTAAAACTCTCATGTTATGATTGTGTTAGTATAGATGATCATGTACTTATTTGATTTCTACACCGAATGATAACTCGAAATACCATTTTGTTCGAGTTCATCTAAATGATTTGTATGGAGTTATGGGAGTTTGTTATCTCATTGTTTATAGCGTGCTATATCTACTTGAGTGAGATATTCCTATGAGTATGTATGCAATGCATATCTTATATGCTCATTGGTTTTCCTTGGTTCATATGTTGAGCTTTGTGTGCTATCATATGTTGATTTGTCACTTTGATTCATTTTGGACAACATGAATGACGAGTGATGTTATTGGAAGTATTAACAGTTATGTGTTCATTTTTCCAATTTGTATCTCCCTGGATTTTGGTAGGCTTGTGCATGCATATTTACTATGTAAATTCGCATGCCTTGTTTGCTTTATTTGATCCAATATATATATATATGGTAATTCCATCAAATTCTTAATAGCTAAGATGTGCATGAAATTCAAATTCATATCGATATGCACATACTTAAGTGGTTTTACCCTATGTGTTGTAGTTATGCTAACTACTTCGGACCCAATAAGTTTGGGGACCATATTGTACTTCAAATGTTTTAGGTACATTTGAGAAGCATTGGGTGCTTGGCTTATTCATGAAGGTGGTGGCACTACGAGGAAATTAGAGCCAAGCTTGGACATTTTATTGATCTACGACTTCATACCAATGCTATCTTGGTAACACGTATTTACTTCATGCATATATATAGAAATGGGGGTCAACCTTGTGTAGGTTGCATCATGGCATGAATTTGTTGACTCGTTCCTATGATACTTGTTTCCTTTCTCAAAGCATCCCAACAATGATCTCTTGTTGCTAGTTGTGATGTCTTTGATGGTTGTGTGTTTGGAGTTCATTAATATACAATAAGATTATATTAAGCCATGTGCTATGCCTTCAAGCAAAGATCTCATTGGTATATTTTATGACTCCCATTTGGATATCTTATTCTTTCCTTTAGTAACTATTTCATGTGTACATCCTTCTTTGTGGAAATCATCTACCTAGAATCTTATACACATGAGAGAAGTTACATACCTAGTTGATATCCCTATTCTTTCATGTCCACCGTTTCATTCTCTTTTTATATCTTTGGTGGCTCCATGGAAGCATCTGTTGTATGAGTGCGTGTCTTACCTATTTGCATCTTAGTGCACTCATGTTTGGTGAAGACTATTGTCCTCGTGCTTGTCTTGACAAGCCTATTACTTCCTATCTTCATCATGGGTTGTCACAAGCTTTGATTTTTTAAATTTGCATATTAGTGAGCTTGTGAGCCCATTTGCTTGATGTGTGTGTGTCCTGCTTAACTTCGTGTGTATGGGAAGGACATGTCTTGCACCTTGTATCTCATTTACTCAAGACTATGTTGATGCTTAATTCTCATCCTTATATTAGTCTTCTCAAGTGCATTGACGTGACTCACACACATCGTTTTGGTTGTGCCTATTATTAGGTTGCCTCATTTACATGTTGCTCAACCATATGTTTGTTGCAAATGCGAGGCTTCTTTTCTTATCTATGCTTACTTGCAATTGTTTTGTGTTTCGATTGATTTTGGGGGAATGATGATCCTAATTTGTGCACTTGTAATCAAATACAAAAAAAATTCTAAATAGTGCACAAATCATGGGGAGCTTCTCTATTTTCCTTAGAGCACTCCTTTACCCAAATCATAATATTCTTTTATCCTTTTGGCTCGTCGAATCTTTTGATTGCTTGCTTCACTTTGTGTTATGCAAATGAGATCAATTTGTGCCATGTGCCTTGCTGTTATGACTAGGTTTCAGTTGTATAATAACGGATTCACTTGTGTATATCATGTTCTTATCAATTGCGTCTATTTTGTGTATGCAAAGTTTCTTTGTGGATACATATCATGATTATGATTGGCCACTCAGAATTTTTTTACATGAGAAAGTTCATATCTTTCCTTGATATCATTTATTCCTTGCCGGCCACTTTGTTTGTTTCCTCTTATTCTTATGGTGGCTTCAGTAAGAGGTTGTGTCGTTAGTGCTTGTATGTTTGGCATATAATCTTGCGCACTCATGTATTTTGACTGTTTTCCTCACATGTCTAATGCTTGTTTTCATATCCTCATATCTGGTTGCATTCTATAGATTCTGAGCTCCTCAAATTGTTCATTGTTGAATATGTGCATTTGCGTTCACTCACATTTTGTGATATGCACACATCAAGGAGGAACTCATATTATTTTGGTCTTCTAGATGTTTTGTCTTCCATTTTGGCATTTGTTGCCAATGGGGGAGAAGTTTAAAGGGTTTAAGATAAATATCTTTTGAAGTTCTTGTTGTCATTCATGCCTATCCAGCCTAGTTATATATGCTTGTTGCATGAATGAATATATAGAGAAAACTCCAACTAGTTTATATCAACCAATATATGCAATGAAATTCAAAGTTCATTCACACCTGCATATATTGTGGGGGAGCTTGCTCTATATATTGCGGTCTTACTAACATCAAATGCTTGTGTAGTGTTTTGATGTTAGTATAACCGGTTCTGATAAACATCAAGTTTCTTTGTGATAATTGATGCTATCAAAATCACCACAAGTATACAATTTATCCTCGAAAAAATTGCGTGCTTGTGTAAAAATTCATTATATAAACCCTCTTGTTGAGATTGTCATCAATTACCAAAATGGGGGAGATTGAAAGTACACGTAGTCCCCATGTGTGGTTTTGGTAATTAATGACAATCCTTATGGACTAATGTTTGCATTGAGATATACATTTGAAGGTTAGTCCCATTGGAAAATGATTGAAGAATAATGGAAGAAAACTCCTTTGAAGCAACAATTACATTGAGATGATCAAAATGAAGTTCATTGGAGTATCTTAAGGGTTGCCATGCTTAGAGCTATGGTTTGAGCCATAATGGATCAAGATCTTAAAAGGATGATTTGGATGATGAATTCTAGGAGTGGCTCAAAGATATGATCATAATGGACTCATGTGTTGTGTCATGATTGATCAAGTATTCAAGCAAGCTATTCAAGTGAAGAATTCAATATACCCTTCAAGACGTCAAGATTAAACATGGAGTAGATATATAGGTTGACCAAGATTAAGCTCAAAGATCGAACTCTAAATGGTCAACACATGAGCGCAAACGATGCACCACATAGGATCTTGTGGTATGATAAGGAATTATCAATTGCACTCTGTGTACTAACCCATACTACGTGTTGTCTATATTTTTGAGGGTTAGGTGATTCTCATGGGCTCGCATCGAGAGAGAGATTTCAAGTGTCTATGAGAGGATGACATCAAGTATTGGTGATCATGGTTGTTAAGGGCAAGTTCAAGATAACCATCCCAAAGGATTACATGCTTGAAGCTTGTGGATGATCACATGATGGACAAGTGAAGATGAATACAAAGGAAAGCTTCCCACATTGTGTATGGGGGAGAGACTTGAAGACTTCACCAATGTCTTGCCTTCATCTTTAGCCAAGAAGAAACATCAACATCAATCTCAAGTGAACGGCTCGTGTCAAAGGTATTAATTCCTTTGACGTTAGTGTTGTTGTGGAGTGATGACCACCAAAGAAACATATACACTCAAGAATGGATTCTTGATAGCTATGTAGTGTAGCTCTTTTATGATTCTTGAGTTATAGGGATCCCTCACTATTAAGAGGGGATCAAAGGGGTTTGTGATGGATTTGCTCAAGTCAACATCTTCTCTACACAATTCCACTCGTATCCTATATACCAAACAAATCCAAAGCCAAATAGGTTTCCCAAATATATGATAACACCTTTGCATATTTGGAATCCTCCATTTTGGTTGATCTTGGATGGTTCTCTATGTGAGGACCTGGGTTTTTTCCATAGCTTCAAAACGAGCCCAACATCATCAAAATCGGAGTTCGTATGAAAAAGTTATGCATGTTTTATTTTTGGTATGCTGGCTGTTTTCTGCCGGGACGGAAGTTCCGGGCAGCCCGGAAGTTCCGGGGGCCGGAAGTTCCGGGCAAGTTTCGGGGAAAGTTCCGGGTTAACCAGAGAGTTTGCACATATCTGGTCCAAAGGGAGCCCGGAAATTCCGGGCCTCCCGGAAGTTCCGGGGGCCAGAAGTTCCGTGCAGATTCCGGGCCAAGTTCCGGGCTAACCAGAAAGTTTGCACATATGTGTCCAATAGCTGGCCCGGAAGTTCCGGGCCTGCCCAGAAGTTCCGGGCTGCGTTTTTCTGTGCGTAACAGGCAGATTTGGTGGGGCACTATATAAGGCACCCTTCTTCCCCATTGAGTTAGAGATTTTTGGATCTGAGATTTCCCCATTATTTTGAGCTCTATCCTCCTCCCCCAAGCCTCAAAACTCCAATCCATTTGGGGGAAAACTATCCCATTGATCTAGGGTTCATTTGTTGACCTCCTCCATTGTTTCTCTCCTCTCCCATCCCTCCATATCATTAGTTGCTATTGGTGGGATTTTAGAGAGAGGGATTTGAGCCTTCTCGTGCTAGACCCCGAAGAGATTTGTGAGAGTTCCTGAGAGTGATTTAATCCAAGCATACACCCACTCCTCCTCACTTTTTTGACCAAAGCAATTTGTGATTTGAGTAAGTCTTGAGCATTCCCCCCTTTATCTTGTTACTCTTGGAGGTTGGAGACTCCTAGGCGGTAGGAGCGCTCCGATGAGGAATCAACTTGTGATTTGTCCCCCGGAAAGTTTGTGAAGGTTTGGAGGCCGCCTCAAGGTCTACCACTAGTGGTTGGGAATCACCTTCGTGGTGATATCTCAAGGAGAATAGGGTGAGCCTTCGTGGTAACATCCACCTCTCTAACGGTGACTAGCTTCCCTCCAAGGAAGTGAACATCGGGATACATCCTCGTCTTTGTGACTTTGGTTATCCCTAACTCTAACTCCTTACTTGTGGTTTACTTTGGTCATTGGACCGCGCATTCACTATATCTTGTTGTCCTCATTATATTGTGGTGGTTCATTATATTGTGTTGGCCATTTCCTTGTAGAGATTATTTAGGCCTACACTTCATATTCCGCAATTCATACTTGCTACTATTGATATACTTTGTGATTAGTGTGAATTACTAACTTGTGTCATACACTTCCATATATTGTGATATTGCTCAAGTAAATTTATGTAACTTAGTTGAGTTTGCTTGTATCATTCAATTCCATATATTGTGATACAATTTGTGTAAGCTTGTATTGCTTACTGGTGCTTGTGTGTATTATTCATTTCCATATCTCGTGATATACATTAAGTTTGTGTGACTTACTTGTGCTTACTCATATCCTCTTTAGTCTCATCTTGTTTATGCTAAGTTGTTGGTGCACTTAGTGAGCCTAGTATATTTAGGATTTGTGCTTGAAAAGTATCCGCTTAGCTTATTTCCGCATTAGGATATAGCCAAATCCATAAAAGATTTTAAAATGCCTATTCACCCCCCTCTAGGCGACATCGTGATCCTTTCAGTCGCCTCCCCCCACTGTTGCACCTCCACTCCCAGGTTCTTCTGCTCCTGCTGCTACTCTGGAACGTGCTCTCTCGAAGATGACCCAGCTGCAGGCGGATCTCCTGGGCGCAGACCCACGCCTTGTGGCCAGGCGTCTGGAGCTGGCCTTAGGCTGGCTCCATTCCGACTTGGCGGTTCGCGCGACGCTGGGCCAGGCCGCTGCGGCTTCTGAGAAGGAGAAGCAGAGTGCCGCCAACGCCATAGCCGATCGTGAGATGGCGTTGAAAGACGCCAAGGCCACTCGGGACCGCTGCTAGGTGCTGGAGGACGAGCTGCAGGGCCTGCGCGCCAAGCACGCCGAAGAAGCATGCTGCCACCAAGCGAAGGAGGAGGAAATGAAGGCCCGGGAGAACGCCGTCAAGAACCGTGATGCTGAGCTGGCGGAGTTGGGGCGGACGCAGGCCACCGAGCGCAACCAGTTGGAAGAGCTGAAGCGGGAGGCGAAGGCGAGGGAGGCCGATCTCGACGCCAAGGCGCGAGTCCTGACCGAAGACCGTGCGGCCTTTGCCGATCTTGAGAAGAGGTCCCGCAAGGCACTGAAGACACTCTACGAGCACGACCTAGAGAAGTCGCTGGCCGCCGCCGAGGACGGCCCCGCCCGGTTGCTTCCTCTCTTGGTGCAGGCGCTCGAGGAAGTCATTGATGGCGTCGGTCCTATGGCGGAGGCGGAAGCTCGCGTCCTGTCTTCAGCTACATTGACTCACGTCTTCAGCCACCTCCACCTTCGCGACCCCAACGCTTGCCTTGACGAGCTGCTGGAGCCTGTGGCTGAAGACCAATACGAGGCTGCCGCCGCAGCCGTGCAAGGTCAGGTGGAGGCCTTGCTGAAAAAGTTCCACGACTTTGTCTCTGCTCCTCTGTCTGGTGATGTCGCCGATCCTGCGGCTGGTGGTGAAGGTGAAGACAACGTCGCTCACGAGGTAGCTCCTTCCACAGGTGATGGCGGCGTCCGGGGGTGACCTGCGGCTACCCTCCTGTTTCGTTCCTGCAACATGCATTAGGCCTCAGGGAGGCGTTTAGACTTTTCATTTGATATCATGAAGACAATGTGTGAGGACAATGTGTTTGTAATATTTGCTTCGAGATTTTGCGATTTCCTTCCTATTTGCTTTGCGTTCTGCGTCGGCAGAGCCCAGCCCCGCGCATACCTCAACCGCCATTGGGCCGACCGGAGACCAGGACGGACCAAGGAGTGAGGGGCTACGTGACCAGTTAGGCTCCTGAGCCGCGATGCTCAGGAGTCCCCCTTGACGCGCAAACAGCTTATAGGGAGAGTTCGCGAGGATAGACTGATGTTCTACGTCGGCAGGGCCCGGCCCCGCGCATACCTCAACCACCATTGGGCCGACCGGAGACCAGGACGGACCAAGGAGTGAGGGGCTACGTGACCAGTTAGGCTCCTGAGCCGCGATGCTCAGGAGTCCCCCTTAACACGCAAACAATTTCCATACCTGCCCTCGCCGAGGCCTCGGGAGGGGCGCACGACGCCCAGGTTCGGGAGACCTGGCTGGGTGGCCTGCGCTTGGGTGTAGCCCAAGCGCAGCCCCCGTGCCTAGCCCCCTCGCGCGGCTCTCCCGAGAGGAGGCGTTGCGGTGAGGCCGGACCTGAGCTCTGGGCTCCCTGAGGTTGGTACGACCATGGGGCCGCCCTCAGTTATTTATCACCAGCGCGGAGCATAGTGCTTCTGCTTGTGCACGGGCATAGCCGCTCCTCGGCAGTGTTGATGGCCAGCGCGGAGCATGGTGCTTCCACTTGTGCGTGGGATGGGGGACCCCCTCCGGGAGGAGCCACCGGGGCGTGTATAGCCCCGCCCTGACATGTTGCTTGCACGGCAGGGCTACGAGGTGTATCTGGGCACTCGTGAGCCAGCCGGGACTCACGAGGCCCTACCTCAAGGTGGGTTGCGCCTGGTCTTGAGTCTTGGTGCCTGCGTGTTCCTTCAAGGTGGTTAGGTGCAAGCACTCTATGTCCTCAGGTCCCGGCCCTCGAGCGAGCTCAGCCGCCGCTGGTATGCCAGGTCGCGATGCCGTGATCAAGGCCAGGGGGTGAGGGCTGGAGAGCCAGTAAGAGCTCCTGAGTCGCGATGCTCAGGAGCCCCCCTTTCAACGCGCAAGCAAATTGCACGGGGTGAATGTACCCGCAGCGGGTGGCAATCGAGCAGGTGATAACCGTAGGCAGGTTAAGCAGGGAAGGCAAATTAGCTTGGGTAAATGCAGGAAGATACATGCCATTGGGTCCAGCCCGAGCGGCTTGGGGATGATGCAACCCGAGGGGCGCCCCCAGCAAGGTAAGCTAAAGACATGAGCAAAAGGGATACATGCCGCAGGGACAGACCCACGCGGCCTGGGAATAGTGCAGCCCAAGGGCGCTCCTAGCTTAAACGAGTTTGGAAGATGTCACCTGGTTCTGTAGACAAAGCATAGTTGGTGCAGCTAAAGGCGTGCGCCGAAGAAATGACTCCTCACGAGCCACCGGAGCCCTGAGCCTCGGGAGGCTCTGGGGGTTCAGGAGGCTCCCTGAAGAACGTCTCCATTTCCTCCAGGACGGCACGGTACCTGGCCTCTCGAGCCGCCAGGTCAGGCCGCATGTTGCGCTAATAGGCCGACGCCACGCTCGGCAAGCCGAGGGGCATGCGAACGTAGCTGTGTGGCAGGCCCTCGCAACGGCCCACACGCAAAGGCCAGAAGCGCTCCTGAGACGCGGCCCTGTTGAGCCCTGGGACGTTGATGCAGACGCGCAGCTCAGCACCCTCGCCTAGGTGGTGAGCTGCGCCCTGTGAGCGGCTGTCGCCGCGCATGGCTCTTGCGTCTTGCAGTTCCTGTGTGGTCTTAATGATGAACTCCTGAGTGGTGGGCACCCCTTGCCCTGTGTTCTCCTGAGGAAAACGTGCCGCATAGAACGCCTCCAAGTGGTGCCCGAGTGCCTCCCTCGTGAGGTCGGCAAGGCCTGAGGCCCTCCAGAGGAGAGCCCCCGAGCCCTGCCCGAGGAGGGCGCTGGGCGCGCCTTCCTATGCGATGGAGGGAGACGCCCCTGGGATGGACGCTGATCCTAACGAGGCTCCTGCCGCGACGCCATCCTCCTGAGGTCCTGCGCGACGCAGCTTCTTCTTCTTGGGGATGGCCTCCAGAGGGCCCTCACTTCTGCTGTCGGGGTCGTCGATTGCTGTAGCTTGGAAGGCGTGCTCGAGGGAGCACACCGCATCCCTTTCTTCACATGGGACCGTGATGACCCCGCTGCTTCCAGGCATCTTGAGGACGTTGTAACCGTGGTGGGTGACCGCCATGAACTTGGCCAGGGCCGGATACCCGAGGATGGCATTGTACGGCAGGCGGATGTGCGCGACGTCGAAGTCGATGAGCTCGGTGCGATAGTTGTCGCGCGTGCCGAAGGTGACAGGCAGGCGGACCTGCCCTATCGGTGTGGTGGAGCCATCGGTCACTCCTGAGAAAGGTTTGGTAGGCTGGAGCTGCTCATATGGCACTTGGAGGTTGTCGAATGTGTCGACGGATAGGAAGTTGAGCCCTGCACCGCCGTCGATGAGGGTCTTGGTAACCTGCACATTGCTGATGACTGGGGAACACAACATCGGGAGGACATCGGCGGTGGCCGCGCACTTGAGCTGATCTGCCGAGTTGAAAGTGATGGCGCACTAAGACCACTTGAGCGGGCGCGC